>NC_066530.1:4238792-4346292 GCF_024679095.1 Eriocheir sinensis | reverse complement strand
ACTCCTTTAAAAACAAGCTCGACCGTCAATTCCTTGAACTTAATATTAACTAGAGTAGAAAAGCAACGTTTTGGAGCCATCTGATTAATGTAGAATCACTTAGGTTTAAGGACAGACCACCTAGTCTGGACCATGGGGTCTGTGTGGTCTGATTTTCTATGTAATTCTATGTAATTCTACCTTCTATTCCTTCCTCTCCTTTTCTCCTCTTCCTCCTCCTCCTCCTCCTTTTCCTCCTCCTCTTCCTCCTTTTCCTCCTCCTTCTTCTCTTCTCCTTTTCCTCCTCCTCTTCCTCCTCTTCCTCTTTCTCTTTCTCTTTCTTTTTCTTTTCCTCCTCCTCCTCCTCCTCCTCCTCCTCCTCCTCCTCCTCCTCGTATTTTTCCTCCTCCTCCTATTCCTCCTCATCCTCCTATTCCTCCTCCTCCTCCTCCTCCTCCTCCTCCTCCTCCTCTTCCTATTCCTCCTCCTCCTCCTCTTCCTCTTCCTCTTCCTCCTCCTCCTCCTCCTTCTCCTCCTCCTCCTCCTCCTATTATTCCTACTCTTCCTATTCCTCCTCCTCCTCCTATTCCTCCTCCTCCTCCTCCTCTTCCTCCTCCTCAACAAGTCAACAGGACCTGACGGTTTGTCCCCGCGGTTATTAAAAGAACTTAAACAACAAATACTTCAGCCACTCACTAACATATTCAACCTGTCTGTTCAATTGACCAAGGTCCCGGAAGAATGGAAGATGGCGAACGTAACACCGATTTTCAAAAAAGGAGACAAAACCGTTGCATTAAACTACAGAGCCATAAGTTTGACATCAGTGGCAGGAAAAATACTCGAAAAGATTATTAGAGACAAACTTGTTAAGTTTCTAGAAGACAATAATGTAATCTCCGACACCCAGCATGGCATGACCGAACTGGTAGCATACTGGACCCACATTCACCGCGTGATGGACGACGCGGGTTCGAATCCTCACGTTACCACTCGGATTTTTCAGTCACCGCCGAGTGGTTTAAAACTACCCACATGCTGTCCTGAATACCACCCATCAACCCGGACTCTAGAGGAAGCCGTCCAAGCGAATCAAGAACGAGTTCCGGGGGGCAGCATGAGCCAATGCAAGATGGCGCCACTATAAACACTCGCCTGCGCCAGAACGGGCTGGGCCGACCATCAGGCCCCACCTGGAAGAAAGCCTTGGGTCGACCATCAGGCCCCACCGGGAAGATGCCTACCGGCGCAATAGGCAAACAACGTAAAAAAAAAAAAAAAATCGCTCCTGCCTAACGAATTTATTAGACTTCTTCCAAGGTATATATAAGAACTGGGACGCCCACATCCCCAGTGATGTTATATACCTGGACTTTCAGGAAGCCTTCGACAAGGTACCGCACGAGCGACTCCTTAAGAAACTGCACTCGGAGGGCATTGGAGCCAATCTGATCGCGTGGATAAGAGATTGGCTCACCGACAGAAAACAACGAGTACTACTCAACGGACAGCCTTCCGATTGGCTTCCAGTCACTAGTGGAGTGCCTCAAGGGTCAGTGCTGGGACCCATTCTCTTCATCATATATATCAACGACCTCGAATCAGGACTGAAATCCACAATATTGAAATTTGCTGATGACACCAAGGTGGGTGGAAAGGCTCTCACAAAGACCGACTGCGAAATCATTCAGAAAGACCTCAATCACATTATCGAATGGTCGGAAAAATGGCAAATGTCCTTTAATGTTGACAAATGCAAAGTCATGCACATTGGGTCCAGAAATAGTAACCACACATACATCATGAATGGAAGACCTCTGCAAGCGATGCAGGAGGAAAAGGATCTTGGAGTCACTATCAGCAGTGACCTGAAACACGCGAATCACTGTAAAAAAGCATACAACAAAGCCAACACTATGTTCATAGCGAGGAACTTCGAGTGTAAAACACCAGACGTGATGCTATCCTTGTATAATTCCATGGTAAGACCGCACCTCGAGTATGCAGTACAGTTCTGGTCTCCTAATTACAGAAAGGACATTGATTTACAGGAAAGGATTCAACGACGCGCCACGAAGATGATACCAACCTTCAGGGCTCAACCGTACGAGGAACGACTCAAGCGACTCAATCTCTTTACATTGGAGAAAAGACGCCTACGAGGGGATATGATTCAAGTCTTCAAGTATCTGAAAAAATTCAATAACGTCGATTACTCCAAATTCTTTGAACTGAAAACCAACCTAAGAACTAGAAATAACGGTCTACCCATTCAGTCTAGTCGATGTAACACAGACATCGGAAGGAGTTTCTTTTCAAACCGAGTCATCCGTCACTGGAACAATCTTCCTTCAAAAGTAGTAAATGTGAATACTATCAACTCCATCAAATATAGAATCGACCGTCACTTCGCTGCGTCGGGAGTAAACTGAATATTGAGTTGCTTTCATCTGCGCCTCAATATCGAGGTGCTTTCATCTGCTCCTCAATGTCGAGGTGCTTTCTTTCATCTGCTCCCCAGGCCCCAAGTGGCTGTCGAGCAGATTAAATCACCAAAGCGGGCAACTCGTAATGAGCCAATAGGCTTTCTGTTGCCTGCAGTTCCATGTTTCCATGTTTCCTCCTCTTCCTTCTCCTCCTCCTCCTCCCCCCACCCCTCCTCCTCCTCCTCATCATCATCATCATTGTTGAAAAGAAGATTCACAGTTTTTCTTCCATCTATTGTTATGTTAATTTTGGCTCTGCGTCTGAAAACATTAGATAACTTCCTATCTAAATCCCGGCGCCTTGCCCGCCCGCCTGACACGACTGACCCTGAGAGAGGCCAGTGGCGGAGAGGAGGAAACAAAACACAACAGAGCAAGAGAGTGACGAATGCCTCCACACACAACCTAATTCTTTGTCCTTCAATTGTATCCCTTTACAAGATGTTCGCATGCTAAGGCTGATAAACTGGAAGCAGGTAAGGGGATTGGAGCGTCATACCCCTTATATTCAAAAGCCCTTTCCTCAGTCTACTTCCTTGCATACCTTGCCTTCAATACTCACCTACTCTAACTTACCTACCTACTACCTACCCCACTACCTTCCTCACTTTACCCCTTCTACCTACTACCTTCTCTACTACCTTACTTACCTACTACAAATATATGGTCAAAAGATGTTCTGATTCTATAACTAATGAATTTAAGGCACACAAGGAGATTCTACAATCTTCCTCTAAGATTTCAACCCCTTTCCTGTAGCTTCCAAACCTCTTTAATACTATTCCATTGAGCACTTAGGCTCACATACTTCATATGTTTCGTCAGAAGATGTGCTGATTCTATAACTAGTGAACTAAGCCAGATAAGGAGATCCTACAACCTTCCTTTAAGATTCTAAACCCTTTCCTTTAAATTCCAAGCCTTTTAACCACTCCTCCCTTGCGCACCCTATTTCACCTGCGAATCACCTCTTCAAAAGACATTATGATCCTACGACAAGTAAATCTGAATCTGCAAAGAAGATTCAAACCCCTTTTACGCCTTCCTACTTGCCCATCTTCCCCTTCCCTCCTCCCTTGCCGCACCTCACCTTACCTGCGACTTTTATCTCATCAAAGGCCGCACTGATTCTGAGGCAGGTGAGTCCAAAACAGGTAAGGACGATCTAACCCCTTATCACACACCTTGCCTCACATGCCGCCCCGCCGACTCGTTCTCCTTCACCCACGCCCTCAAGTCCAACACAAAGCCGTAGAAGGAAACTAATGGAAAGGTGAGAGGTGACCGGTCTGGTTCCAGTCGCCACGCAAAGAAGATGAACGATCGGCAAGGTTGTGAGGAGACTCGACGCCTTCTACCTCACCCTCAGCACCCACTCCTTGCCACCCGATCACCAAAGCAGTCAGACAGTCAGCAAACCAGTCAGACAGTGAGACAACCAGTCAGCCAGCCAGTTAGTCAGCAAATCAGTCAGCCAGTCGGTACCCCACTCAGTAAAACAGTCAGCCAGTCAGTAATTCAGGCAACCAGTCAGCCAGTCGTCGAAAAAGTCAGTTAATCAGCAAATTAGTCAATTCACCAGTCGGCAGACCAGTCAGCCAAACAGTAAGCCAGTTCATAAGCCAGGAAATCAGTCAGCCAGCCAGCAAATCAGTCAGAAGTCAGTCATTTAACTAGCAAGTCCAACACGTCAACCAGTCTTCTCACCCAAACAGCCATCCAGTTACCCACTCAATCAGGTGCCCAGTCAACCAACCATTCACCAACCTACTCACCCGGGCAACTAATTAGCCAGTCCGCCAGTCAGCCAGTAAGTCTCTCCCTCCCACACCCCTCTCATCCACATTCCTCGGTGGAGTGTGGAGTTCCTGATATCCCATTTCTTCCTCACTAACCCTTCCTCTGTCCTCAATACCTCTAATCACCTCTGATCAATTTCTTCCTTCGTCTCTTGATATCTCGTCTTCTCTTTATTCCCTTTTCTTTACCTATTCTTTATATCCACTTTGTTTTAATATTCTCAATGATTGTCAACTAGGAGAGAGAGAGAGAGAGAGAGAGAGAGAGAGAGAGAGAGAGAGAGAGAGAGAGAGAGAGAGAGAGAGAGAGAGAGAGAGAGAGAGAGAGAGAGAGAGAGAGAGAGAGAGAGAGAGAGAGAGAGAGAGAGAGAGAGAGAGAGAGAGAGAGGAGAGAGAGAGATAGAGAGAGAGAGAGAGAGAGAGAGAGAGAGAGAGAGAGAGAGAGAGAGAGAGAGAGAGAGAGAGAGAGAGGTAACACGAGAGCATGTTACCTGACAAAGACTTGGTCACCGCCCCTGCAAAACATTACCTGGGCTCCATCTCACCTGTCCACTGCAAAGGTAAACAAACACCACCATCACCACAACCACCATCAACAACAACACCATTACCATTATCACTTCAAACATTAGATCAACATAACATTTACTCCGAAGAGGTATTAAAAGCAACCCGTAAATCATTCCAGTCCTCTGCTGTATCTTTCCCAGGAGTACTATTATAACGTGAATATTCTGTTTCTGGTAGGTTAAGATAATACTAACCTTTCCAGTACCGTTCTATCTCTACACTCCCAACCATTCTATTCCACCCCTTCATCTTTTTTCTCTGTCCCTCAATTCCTCCAGTCTCTTTCTATCTCTATCTCTCCTTTTCTCTCTCATCCTATCCGTTTATTCATTACGTACCTTTCTCCTTCACATCCAATTCCGTCTCCTGTCTCCTTCCCACCTATTCCCTCTCTCCTGCCTTCTCTTCCTTTCTCCCAATCTCAGCCAGTTCATCTCTTTCTCCATCCCATCCCATTCCGTCCCATTACTTTCTTCTTCCTATTCCGTGCCTCTCTCCTTTCTTCCACTCATCTCGACCCTTTCTCTCCTTTCCCTACAATCTCTATCGGTTAATCCATTTTCTCTTTCCTCTCCTATTCCATCCACTTCTCCCTCACTGTCTCCTTTCCTTCCAATCTCAGTCATTTCCTCTCCTCTTCCTTTCCAATCTCAACCAGTTAATCCCTTTCTTCATCCATCGCATTCCATCCACTTCTCTCTCTCTCTCTCTCTCTCTCTCTCTCTCTCTCTCTCTCTCTCTCTCTCTCTCTCTCTCTCTCTCTCTCCTTTCCTTCCAATCACAGTCAGTCCCTCCCATTCTCTATCCTGCTGTACCTCACTCCCCCCCGTCCCATCCCAGCACCTCCCTCAATCACCCCCGCTTCCTCTCAACTATTCACACCCCCCCTCCTCCAGTTCTAGCGTTGCAGCCTGCCATCAAACTCAAACACAAACGCGGGTTGCCTTCACAAGTCTGTCATCAGGAACAATGAGTAAATGACATCTTGTTCGTGTGATATCTAACGCGACGCTGAGTTGGATCTTCACTGTAATTATGAACCCGTGGAAAATGTTAACGTGTCACTCAAGGTGTATATAACATACTCTTTAACGCTGTGATTGTTACGTGAGAATCTGAAGCTGGAGAAAGGGCGGGTAAGAAGTGAATTATAAAAAGCGATCAATGAAAAAACAACCTTATGTGTACAATTATAGCGACGTTAATAAATACCTTTCCGTGGTTTACTGACAATCCTTTTCTTTTTACCGCCACCAACCAGCCGCTTACCTGGCTTTCTCCCTTTCACCTGTGCCGGACTCCATCACTCGCTTACCTGTGAAAGATTAAAGAAGGTATTCAGTAATCAGCGGGACTCCGTTATAATCTACATCGCGGAAATGTTTTTAAGATTACTACACTGTCGCTAAAACCAGTGGTGAGTGTAATGACAAGGTGTAATTAGTTGGCAGGGTAGTGATTTTGGCAGTCACACAAACACACAAAATCTATTCAGTTGCGGGTGTTGAGTGTGATAACCGCCTAGTGTAGCAATCGTGTGTGTGTGTGTGTGTGTGTCCAGACCAATGCACAGATACACAAACACATGTAATATAACATTCACACTCGAAAATGCAATTATACATTCATACAGATATAAAAAGCTGAAAGTAATTGACTGAGACCTATATGCGACCTGGCAACACCTACCATTGCCCCGTAAAGGGATCTGCTTGCTCGTTCCCCTTTGCTACTAGCCAAAGGTGACACGCCCTGACACGAGGAACAAAAATTCGAGTTCTCTACCTTGTCCAAGGTTGACTCGAAGCTCACACATAAATATATACACACATTTATATGCATATTTACACAAAATAACACTAACACACTAGCACATTACATGTAAATGATTAAAAACAATAATAGCTGCTAGGCCATGTTTCCTTACGTTTCTCCTGATGATCCTTTAAGCTTAAAAACATATTTCCTTTTCTTTATGATTAATGCAGAACATGTCACTATAAACGTTTCACTAATAATGATTGAATAAATAACAAACCATCATGATGCACTAAGGAATAATTAATTGGGTATATTTTTTCTTCCATTCTTCATCTTTTTATCCTTTATCTGTTCTAGGCACCTGGCGACACGTTAACACTGCAAGATAACGAGGCAACGAAAAAAAAGCCAAAAGCAAAATTCAAATTAACGATCGAGAAAACTCAAAACTTACATAGGTGGTGGCGGCCGTGTGACGCCGCCGTGCTAGGCTACGACCAGGGAATGGATCCGTAGATACCTAATAATGATTCAAATTGCAGCTCTTTTGGGCTAGTATGTAGTACAAATTACGCTCAGATAAATGAAAAGGCAACAAAAGGCTCCACGAAGGATATTAAGCCATCAATGAACATATACATAGATTGATAAGCATGCGCCGTCCTCAGCCCATCCGCCAGTGCACATGTAGCCTTCCCTCCATTCCCTCACACCATATCTACCTGTATACCAGACACCTTATCCACCTGTATTCCATGGCCATCCCTGGGCTCACCTGTCACCAGGCCACCTCTTCACTACGCCGACGCCTTGACAATCATAGCGGTGAGGACGAGAATCGCGTACGACAAACGACACTAAAAAATATTAGGTACATTAGATCACTGATGACACGGACGTCCTGCCGCCCTGCCCGCCGCAGCGTCGAGGCTCCGGGGCTTCACACGAGCCGCCTCGAGACGTCACGGAGCACGCCAGCCTCCAGCCAATCATAAGCCTTCTCTTCATCCCAGTCCCGCCCTTGTGAGCACATCGTTTGGTATTTCTTAAGATAATTGTAAGTATAAGTTTGTTTGTTTTTAATATCAGTTATGGGATTTTATATATCGCGAATATTTAAGTAGTTGATGTCTTACACGACGAACAGTATTTACAAAATGCGATGGGAAGTTACGTAGGCCAAGGTTTCCATGGTAACCTAAGTTACTAACGAAAACGGGACAACCATTTCTAGGGAATACCTCAATAAGCACACACACACACACACACACACACACACACATCAAGCGTGCTATTCATCCTCACACGAATACGTTATATGAATAGCAAATAAAAACACACTATGTAATTTACTGCGGAGTATTTTCGCAATCAAAGAAGATTACTCGAAACAGAAATGTTTTGAGCATGCCTCTCTGTGTGTGTGTGTGTGTGTGTGTGTGTGTGTGTGTGTGACATTAAAAGCAGCAGATGATATTGTTGCTTTTGTTGCTGTTACGATTTTGACAAACTCACTCAAACACAAAATAAGTCTTCCATCACTGGTGGTGAGCGTTAAGACAGTGTTTCCAGTGATAAGTGTAACAATCATGCCTCTAAGCCCACTTATGTTGCCAAAGTCATACAAACTCCTTACAATGTCCAAATCCCTGAAAAAATTAAACCATCTAAACTCACTCCTGCCACTCTGTGTCAAACAATCTTCATCCCTCTCCCTCAAGGAACCCAGAATCATAAGCGTAAACCCTCTTAAGTCTAAACCAACTCCTGTCACTTCACCCCATCCCATCCCATCCAATCCCATTTCATCCCATCTCATCCCATCCCATCCCATCCCATCCCATTCCATTTCATCCCATCCCGTTCTCCCTCCCTCTCTCCTTTCTTTCTAATCTCAGTTCTTCTCTATCCTGCTGTACCCCACTCCATACAAAGTCCAAATCATCCTCTCAAAGAACCTGTAATCATAAACCAGAACCCTTTAAACCCAATCCTGCCACTCTAACCAAACAACTCCATCCGCACTCCCTCAAAGAACCAAAACATAAACCATCAACCTCTAAAAAACACTCCTCTCACTCCACTCAAAGGAACTCCAAGTATAGACCAAACCACCACCTAATAGAGCCTGAAATCATAAACTTGCACCCTCTAAACCCAATCCTGCCACTCTGGTCAAACAAACTCCATCTCCACTCCCTTAAAGAACCCCAAATCATAAAACTAAACCCTTTATACCCTCCCATGCCCCTTTCAACCCACCTCATAAGGATCATCCCCATCCCTTCGAAACACCATGCACCACAAAGACCTCAGAAATCATACCCCAAACCCCGAACAAACCACCCATGCAGCCTTCAACTCGCAATACCCTTCACTCCCTTTACTCCACCCTGAATCGTCTCGGTCTAAAGCTCCCCCGCAGCCTCCACTATAGCCACACCACCCAGCGAGAACCCACATAATAGCCAGACACACACAAAGACCCACTGATGACCAACACTCGGGGCAGCGCTCTTGAACGGGGTCAGTGTAGCGTGATGAGACTTTCTTGAGCCGCTGAATAGGTGAGGGACTGGCTGGCTCGCCTCCCTAATGCATCAGGTGAAGGAGGGAGCGCGGTAGACTGGCTCATAAGGCAAGGTGTTCTAAGGTGCGATATTATGTAAGGCTGTTAAGTGGGGCCTTGGGTACGGATCTTGTCTTGGCTGCTTTTATCTCTTCCTGTGCTCTTCTGTGCTATTCTTGTGCTTTATGATCTCTCTCTCTCTCTCTCTCTCTCTCTCTCTCTCTCTCTCTCTCTCTCTCTCTCTCTCTCTCTCTCTCTCTCTCTCTCTCTCTCTCTCTCTGCTTACATATCTATCTACCTACCTACCTTCCTATCTACCTCTCTTCCTATCTACCCACCTACCTTCCTATCTACCTCTCTTCCTATCTACCTACCTACCTTCCTATCTACCTCTCTTCCTATCTACCTACCTACCTTTCTATCTACCTCTCTTTCTATCTACCTACCAACCTTCCTATCTACCTCTCTTCCTATCTACCTACCTACCTACATACCTGGCGTTACTTAATCGACCTAGTCAGAAATTATACCTGCGCCCTTTAGTCCGACACAGTCTCCTTATTAGGTCACAGGTTAAAAGAAAGTTGAATTTACGTTCTATTAATGATACAGCTTAAAAATATACTTTAATTAGTGATACAACATCATTCCAAAGCCGAACTAAAAACAGATCTTGGCTACCCACATAACCTAAAAAAACTAACCAAAATTCCTAGAATTACGAATAATGGAATAATGTTGGATCAGGAAATAGGGTGATTTTTATTTCATTTTATCATTGTAACATGTAACCCTAAACTAATCAAATATAAAACACACACAATATGAATGTAGATGAATGTAGTATAGTGTTATACTTAAGGCTTATTAATACTACTATCAGTGAAATACCTGGAAATAACTTGCTAAATACGGATTCTACCTTCTAGATCTGAACATAAAAAAAAAATAAAAAAAATTTGCACCATCAGGCTTTTGTGAATCTTTTTTTGTTTTGCACTTCAGCTGCCTACTTCACCGTAAAAAAGTGCAATTATTTCCGTTTTATTTTATCGGAACGTAACATTCATTTTCTTTTATGCTCTATCTTTACATCTAATCCCTCCGACTTAATGGGGCGGGCGAATGTTATTTATAGTGGCCGCCGTGATGTATGACGTGAGATATGACTCTTGCTTGACCCATGCAGCCCTGCGGTGGTCCTTTTGTCCGGAGTCGCTGAAGTTAATGTTGATTGGTGAGCATCGTGACAGCATGTGGGAAGTTTTCACCCACTCGGCTATGAATGAAAAATGTAAGGTTGCTTCGGCGGGATTCGAACATTGGTCCCTATAACCGCCAAGCCCATTCGCTAACCAATCAGCCACGATACACAACACAGGTGAAGGAGGACGCTTTGCCACCCACCTCAGCCGCCCTCCACCTGTCTGGTTGGCCATCACCGAGGAAATCAAGTTCTTCGTGGATGGGATTTACAAGTCATCCGCGACAAGCCATTTGCACGTGTCTTAGAGTCATTAAGAGCAATCCACGGTGGTCTGGGATCCTGTCCTCTTCCTGTGTGTTGACGGCGAAGATGAGAACGGCGGTAAGAGAAAGAGGAGATAGTATGAGTAGACGTAGAGAAGAGGGGAAAGAAAAAAGATGAAGACGGCAGGGAAGAGAACAATGGGTAAAAGAAAGAGGAGATAGTATGAGTAGCCGTAGAGAAGAGGGCAAAGAAAAACGGATGATGACGACACAGAAAAGAACAATGGGTAAGAGAAAGAGGAGATAGTATGATTAGACGTAGAAAAGAGGGGAAAGAAAAACGGATGATGACGACAGAGATGAGAATAACGGGTAAGAGAAAGAGGAGATAGTATGTGTAGAGGTAGAGAAGAGGGGAAAGAAAAAAGATGAAGACGGCAGGGAAGAGAACAATGTATAGAGAAGAGAGGTGGAAGTATGTGTAGCGAGAGAGAGGAAAAGGAAAACAAAAGGATGAAGTGGGTTTGTATCTTTCACTGCGTTACCAAGAAAAAAAGAGAATGATGGGGAGGGAAAAATAAGAAAGAAAAGTGTTAATGTAGAAGATGAAAAAGATGGGAAAGGATGAACAATGGAAAAGGAGTAAGTAGAAATAATCAGCACGAAAGTCATATACGAGGAAAAAATAGATGTTGCATTGATATATCTATGCACTGATGAGGAGAAAAAGAGAATGATGAAGAGAATATGAGAGGAGGAATGAGTGGAACAAAGTGGAGTGATTGGACGAGAAAGATGTGTATGAAACCGGAAAGAGGAGGAGATGAGAAAAAAAAGAGAAAAGAAAGAGAAAGGCGTTGTGAAAAACAATGACGGAATAAGAAAGAAAGAAAAGGGCCAATGGAGAGGGATAAAAAGATATGAAAAATGGGAAGAGGAGGGAGTGAAAATGAAGAAAATAAAAACAGAGGATGAAAAGGTTACTAGTATCGTTCAGTAAAAAAAATTAAGAGGAAATGGAATAGGAAATGGTAGAAAAGCCAACAATAAAGCGAAACAGAATATAGGAGAGAGAGAGAGAGAGAGAGAGAGAGAGAGAGAGAGAGAGAGAGAGAGAGAGAGAGAGAGAGAGAGAGAGAGAGAGAGAGAGAGAGAGAGAGAGAGAGAGAGAGAGAGAGAGAGAGAGAGAGAGAGAGAGAGAGAGAGAACGGAGGGAAGGGAAAGGGGAAATTGATTGATGGGAATGGCTGAAAAAAAAACGCGAGGGTGAAAAATAAATAAAATGGAGAAACGAACAGAAAAAAAACAAGTAGGAATCAGTACATAAGAAAAATAACAAAAGAAATTGAAAAAAATATACAGAAAAAGAAAACCAAATAAGGAAATGAGTCCAAGGGTGAAAATAAATAGAGAAAAACGGAATTAGAAAGAGGAAGCAACTAAAGGAGGAGAGAGAGAAAGTATAGGAAGAAGCCGAGGAGTGAGCGGAAATTAAAAGGAAAGGAGGAGAGGAAAGAAGAGGAAGGAAGGAAAGGAGAGAGCGGAGAGCGGGAAAGAGGGTAAGGTAATGGAGCTAATGATGAAGCAAAGGGTAAATGATAATTCTGTTTGCGCCCAATTGTGTGATGCAGAAAAATAATGGAAGATGCGGGGAGAGCTAAAGATAATGAAAGACCGGGAGAGAGGGAAAGGGGAAAAAAGGCAATAGGGTGGGCAGCTTAATGAAAGGAAGAATGGAGGAGAGAATAAAACTACAGAGGGAGGAATTAAACGCTGCGCTGTAAAAGAGGGAAGAGGGAGAGAGAGAGATAAAGGAGATAAAGGGAAAGGAAGGAGAGAAAAAGACAGACTGAAAGAGAGAGAGGTGGAAGGAAGGAGAGAAAAAGACAGACTGAAAGAGAGAGAGGTGGAAGGAAGGTAATGAGAGAGAGAGAGAGAGAGAGAGAGAGAGAGAGAGAGAGAGAGAGAGAGAGAGAGAGAGAGAGAGAGAGAGAGAGAGAGAGAGAGAGAGAGAGAGAGAGAGAGAGAGAGAGAGAGAGAGAGAGAGAGAGAGAGAGAGAGAGAGAGAGAGAGAGAGAGAGAGAGAGAGAGAGAGAGAGAGAGAGAGAGAGAGAGAGAGAGAGAGAGAGAGAGAGAGAGAGAGAGAGAGAGAGAGAGAGAGAGAGAGGTGGGGGGAGAGACGAAAGTGGGGTGATGGAAGTGGATGTGGTGGGAAAGTTGAATGAAGGAATAAGAAAGAGGGAAAAACGGGAAAGGGGACACAAAGAAAATATGAAGAGGAAGAGGAGGAAGGAGCAAAAATGAAAACAAGAAAAGAGAAAGGGGTAAGTGGTTCAAGGCTAAGGAATCAGAAGTAAAAGGGAAGGAGATAAGGAAAAATAAAGAAAGAGAAGGATGAGTAAGACACTTAGTGAGAGGCAGCAAATTGAAACATATTGAAGATAAGGAGAAAGGTAAAAACAAAGTGGAGAGAGTGTCGAGAAGAGTGAGATTGAAAGAGGTGTGTAGTAGAGGAAAATAAATGAACAGAAGAAGCAATGAAATTTTTAAAGAGAATGTGAGTGAAAGAACCAATGAAAATGTTACAGAAGAGGACATGAATAGAAAAAGCAGAGAAACTTTTAGAAAACGCAAAAGGAATAATAGAGGAAATAACAATGTTGGAGAAGAAAAAATTATTAGGAAAAAGCAATGATAATACTAGCCAAGAGAAAATGATGAGAAGTGGAAATGGAAATACTTGGAAAGAGAAAAAAAACGAATAGAAGAGAAGAAGAGACAATCAAAATATAAAATAGAGGAAGGAGCAGAGAAGAGACAATAAAAATATAAGAAAAAAGAATGAAATCAGAGGAAGAGAAGAGAGAAAGCAATCAAAATGTAAGGAGAAGGAGAGAAAGGAGAAAGGGGCTGAGAAGAGAGTCACAAACAACATGAAAAAACAATAAAAAAAAGAAATGAAAAAAAAAAACAGAAGGGAGGAGAGAGGGTCGCAAAGAGGGAGGTAGAAAGGGGCGTTTAGCGGGGTTCTGAGTCACAGGTAAGGGGGGACAGGTGGGGAGGTGTGGTCGATGGGTGTGGCCCGCTGCTAACTGATGGTCGTCTGGGCGCGCCGTCCCCTGTTACCTCCTCTAATTGGCTGAGTTTTCATCCCTCGCCCCAAACTACTCCGCCGGGACTACTTTTTTTCTCTGTCTGTGCCTCTCTCTGTTTCTCTATCTGTTTCTGTCTCTCTATCTACCTAACTCTTTTTATTTTTTGTCTATCTCTACTTCTACTTTTTTTATCTATTTGTTTGTATATCTATCTCTCTGTGCCTCTCTCTGTTTCTCTATCTCTATCTGTTTCTGTCTCTCTATCTGTCTAACTTTTTTACTTATTATCTATCTCTACTTTTACTTATTTATCTATTTGTTTGTATATCTATCTCTCTGTGCCTCTCTCTGTTTCTCTATCTTTATCTGTTTCTGTCTCTCTATCTATCTAACTTTTTTACTTATTATCTATCTCTACTTTTACTTATTTATCTATTTGTTTGTATATCTATCTCTCTGTGCCTCTCTCTGTTTCTCTATCTTTATCTTTTTCTGTCTCTCTCTATCTTCCAAACCTTTTTTATTTATTATCTATCTCTACTTCTACTTCTTTATCTATGTTTGTATATCTATCTCTCTATCTCTCTATCTCCTCCTCTCTATCGACCTATCTATTCAACTATCTATCTATCTCACTACCTCTAACTATCTATCTACTCATCTATCCATATATGTCTATCTTTATATCCCAATCTCTTTCCCTATCTATCTACCTATCAATCTATCTATTCCTCACTATCAATCTCAACTTATCATATTATACGTATATCTCTCTATTTCTTCCTGTATCTATCCATCTATTTATTTCTTTATCTATCTATCTATATCTACTCTCTATCTCAGTCTCTCTATCTACCTATCTATCATCTATCTATCTATCTATCTATGGTGACCTTGATTGGCTGAATAAGGGTGGATAGTTATGCTGACCTAATATGCTGACTTTCTGTGCTGACGATGTGTGCTGATTATATAGCCTGGTTGGTGCTGACGAGACGGTGTGCTGACCCCAATATGGCTGACTTGTGTGCAGGCGCTGACTCGGATTGGAATAGGTATGCTGACAATGCTGTGAATATGTATGCTGATTCTGATTATGTGTGTGTGTGTGTGTGTGTGTGTGTGTGTGTGTGTGTGTGCGTGTGTGTGTGTGTGTGTGTGTGTTACTGATGGATATTATTAGCGTTTTCGTTCTACGCTTCCATTCGTTCTCGGGAAATAACGATCGTGTTCTATTACGCATGTGTGCCTCATCTTCTTCCTTCATTATCATCATCATCTTCATCAGCATCATCACTTAGTATATGTTCTTGTTCTTTTTGTTCTTGGTCTTCTTGTTCTTGTTCTTTCTCTTCCTCTTTTTACTCTTACGTTTCCGTGTTATGAATGTTGCTCTTAATTAAATCATATCCTAATTATCTTTTTTTTTTTACTTTTCTTACTTTTTCACTTTATTCAACTTCCTTTTTCTTATTTATTTCTTCTTCTTTATTATTATTTTTAGTTTTCTTGTTCTGATTATTTTATTTCTTTTACTTTTTCATCTTCATCATCATTTTTTCTTCTTCTTCTACTTTTTTCTTCTTCTTCTTCTTCTTCTTCTTCTTCTTCTTCTTCTTCTTCTTCTTCTTCTTCTTCTTCTTCTTCTTCTTCTTCTTCTTCTTCTGCTTCTTCTTCTTCTGCTTTACCTCTTCGCTCCTCCTCCTCCTCCCTCTCCTCCTCCCTCCTCCTCCTCCTTATTTGGCTTAGATCATCACCCTGATTCATGTACCCTTACCCTTACCTTACCACCTTCTACTCCTTACCTTACCTTGTCTCATATGTTCTACCTTGTTCTACCTTCCCTTACCTTCATCAAACCTCGTTTTTAACCTTCCTCTCCCTTTCCATACTTTTTTTCGCCTTACCTTAATTAATTTCTTCCTCTACTTTCCCTTACCTCTCCCTAATTTTCACCTTGATTAACCTTGTATTTTACCTTTCATTACCTTACATATTCTTGCTTTACCTTTTTGCATGCCTTCCTTTGCCTTGCCTTACATTTACTTACTTTTTGCACCTTACCTTAATTAGCCTCGCATTTACCTTCATTCACCTTACTTTTCCTCCTTGCACCCACCTATCACAGCCTAATTTACCTTTACTTACCTCGTTGTCTCTTACTTTCCTTAATTTCTTTCACCTTACCTTAATTTATCTCTTCTTTTATCTTCCCGTACCTTACATTTCCCTCTCTTACCTTCCTGTGAAACCTAATTTATCTTTCATTACCTGTTGTCTCTTGTCTTTGGCCTCTATTAACTATTTTTCTTGATGAACTCCTTAACTCAAGAATTTTTAACCAATTTTCTCTTCCCCGTAAACAAAGGGTTCTAATACTTCCTTAATAATCCAAGTTTGCACGATCCGTTTTGTTATATGCTGCTTTTTTTATTATCAAGAAGCCACGTTACTATTCCCTTCATCATTACCACCGCCAAAAAAGATGTCCAATACTACTTTGCATCGCGTGTGGGGCTGAGAAATGCGTGTCCTTTCTGGGCGTAAAGAATTAGCAATCAAGGGAGGAAGTCTTAAGACGGAGGAGCAGAAGGAGGAAGAGGAAGAGAAGGAATAAAATGGAAACAAATAAGAAGGTGGAAGAAGAACGGAAGATGAAAGATGATATGAACAAGAAGGATAAGAATCATAAATAGAAAGACGAAAAAAAAAGAAAAAGAGGAGGAGGAGGAGGAGGAGGAGGAGGAGGAGGAAGAGGAAGAGGAAGAGGAAGAGGAGGAGGAGGAGGAGGAGGAGGAGGAACACAACACGAAGCAACACAAAGAAAGAACAAACAACAGCAGACCTGCTGGTCCTTACGAGGCTATTTGTGACAAGCTACACTAACTATCTAATCAAAGGTGGAAGATGAAGGACAGCAAAGGCGAAGGCTCCTCCCCACCCCCCAATCCCTCCAGCCAAAGCTGGCACGAAAGAAAAAAAGAACCATGCAGGATGGAAAAACTGCATGGAAATTATGTAGGAAAAAGGAAAAAAAAATACCATTACTGCTACCACTAACAGGGCGATAAAAGCGGACAAGGACACCAGTATTCAAAAGAACTTAACGTTATGACGACAATGAGTAATATCTTAGTTGCTGATTGGATTCAAAATATTTGTCTAATCTATTCTTGAAGGCCGTAACTGTTGTACTATCAACGACATCACAGGATAGAAAATTCCAAACATTAACGACTCGACTGAAAAAGAAGTGTTTGGCTTCGTGCGACGAGAATCTTTTACCACTTATTTTAAAATTGTGATTTCTTCTTGTTCTATTTGATCGATCAATTGTAAAGTAATCTTCCGCATTGATATCACTTTATCATTTAAACATTTTAAACACTTCTATTAGATCGCCTCGCATTCTTCGCTTTGATAGGCTGAATATATTTACTTTATTAAGCCTTTGTTCATTAGATAAATTTCTCGACCTAGGAATCATTTTTGTTACTCTCCGTTGAACCCGTTCTAACTTTTCTATGTCTTTTCTGTAATAGGGAGACCAAAACTGGACACAGTACTCTAGATGGGGTCGAACCAGCGAATTATACAGTTTTAATATTACCTTTTCCGATTTATTATTAAAGACTCGTCCGATGAAGCCAACCAATTTGTTTGCGGTTTTAACGACCTCTGAACAATGCTGACCGGACTTTAATAAGCTTGATATAGTGATTCCAAGATCCTTTTCTTTACTTACTGCAGAAAGTTGTTGGCCATTCATTACGTACTGAACGCGATTGTTATTGTTTCCGATGTGTAACACTTTACATTTGTCAACGTTAAATTTAATTTGCCATTGATTGGCCCAACGTGCAAGTCGATCTAGATCTGATTGTAATACTTCTTCGTCCAGTGTCGTAGTTACCTTACTAGCAATTTTTGTGTCATCAGCAAATGTTCATGCTTTGCAAGTAAGTCCATCATCGATATCATTAACATAAATTAAGAAGAGCATGGGACCAAGCACTGATTCTTGAGTTATCCCGCTTCTGACATCGACCCACGTAGATGAAACACCATTTAGAACTACTCTCTGTTTCCGCTCAGAGAGCCAGTCCACAAGATAACTGTGAATGTTACATGAGATACCGTGCGCCAATAGTTTACTGAGCAACCGTTTGTGGGGGACCTTATCAAATGCCTTTTGAAAATCCAGATATATGATATATGCTAGTCTGTTTCCATCCAACACCTCAAAAATATAATGAAAAAAATCAAGTAGGTTAGTTAAACACGAATGTTTGCTACGGAAGACATGTTGCGAATTATTTATTATATTATTTTCTTCGATGAATTTCACCATATTGTCGCGAATGATAGTCTCCATTAACTTACAAACAATCGATGTCAGGCTATTGGTCGATAGTTTCCTGAATGAGACTTGTCCCCCTTTTTGAAAATTGGTGTGACATTTGCTAGTTTCCAATCCGACGGAACTTTTCCAGCTGTTAAAGATTTATTGAATATGATGGAGAGCGGTCTACAAATTTGATGTTTGATTTCTTTTAAGATCCTATGGGTAATTTTGTCTGGACCAGAAGCTTTGTTTATTTAATCTTCTCAATTATGCGTAAAATATCATTTTCTACGATGAGCACGCCATTTAAAATCTTTTCAGTCCTTCTAACCTCCGGTGGTTGAGGTGATAAATAATTTTCGTCAGTAAATACGGATGCAAAAAAGTTATTTAGGATTGTAGCCATTTCATTTCGGTTTTGAAGGTGGTATTGTGTTAGCTGAGAGAGAGAGAGAGAGAGAGAGAGAGAGAGAGAGAGAGAGCGGAGGGGTAGACAAGGAGGCAGAAAAAAGTCAGAGACAGACACAATCGAACAATCAGATAGACAGACAACCAGATAAAAATATAAATAGAAAGAGAAAGAAGGAAATAAAAATGTTAGAAAGAAAGAGGAAAGGAAGATAAGTCAGTCAGTTAGCCTATCAGTCAGTGGGGCAGACATGTATAATAACAGACAGACAGACAGAGAGACAGAGAGACAGACAGGGGGACAGGAAGCCGGATATGCATTGCTCAAGCAGGCATTCACATACATACATACATACATACATACATAGAGAGAGAGAGAGAGAGAGAGAGAGAGAGAGAGAGAGAGAGAGAGAGAGAGAGAGAGAGAGAGAGAGAGAGAGAGAGAGAGAGAGAGAGAGAGAGAGAGAGAGAGAGAGAGAGAGAGAGAGAGAGAGAGAGAGAGAGAGAGAGAGAGAGAGAGAGAGAGAGAGAGAGAGAGAGAGAGAGAGAGAGAGAGAGAGAGAGAGAGAGAGAGATAGCCAACATCTGCCAACACATTGACTCAACTTTTAATTAAGCAAAATAAAAAAGTTTAAAGCAATGAGGGAACGAAAAGGAAAAGGGGGAAACGAAGGCGAGGAGGAGGGGAAGGAGGGGAAAGAGAGAGGGAAGAGGATGAAAGATAGGCAGAAAGGAAGAAGGGGAGGAAACGGGGAGAGAGGTAAGAGAGGAAAACGATAAGTAGAAGGAAGAGGAGGAAGGAGGAAGAGAGGGAAGAAGGGAAGAAACAGGAGTGGTAAAAGGGAAGAGGAGGAGGAAATTAAAGGAAAAATAAAAATGAGGAAAACTGAGAAGGGAAAAGAGAAGAGAAGGCAGAAAGAAGATAAGGGAAAGTTAGATGAGAGGAAGGGGGGGAATGAATGATGAAGAGGGAAGAGAAGGAAGAAATAGAAGGAGGGGAAATAAAGGAGAGGAGAGAGAAAGGAATGGGTAAAAGGGGGAAGAAAGTTAAATAAGAAAATAGAGGAATAGAGAGAATAGAAGTTAGATAGAGGTTAGATAGATGGAAAATGAGGAGAAGAAGAAGTTGGAAAGAGAAGAGGAAAGAGAAGAGAAAGGTGAAAGAAAGGGAAGTAGGGAAATAATGAACTATATGAAGAAGAGAGAAAGAAGGAATGAAAGAGGGGAATAAGAGGGAAGATGCTGATAAGGGAAGAGAGGTTGAGGATAAGTGGAAAGATGGGGAAGAAGAAAAAGTATGAGGAAGAGAAAAAGAAATGTGGAGAGAAGGTAAAGGAGGGAAGTATTGAAATAGTTGGAAGAGAGAGAGGGAAAGTAGGAGGGGGGAGAGGGAAGGAGGGAAGAGATGAAGAGGAAGAAGGCGGAGGGGAAGAGGAGGAGAGAAGGGATAGATGGCAGTGAGAGAGGGAAAGTAAGAGGGGGAAGAGGGAAGGAGGGAAGAGATGAAGAGGAAGAAGGCGGAGGGGAAGAGGAGGAGAGAAAGGATAGATGGCAGTGAGAGAGGGAAAGTAAGAGGGGGAAGAGGGAAGGAGGGAAGAGATGAAAAGGAAGAAGGCGGAGGGGAAGAGGAAGAAGGCGGAGAGGAGGAGGAGGAAGGGGGGGGAGGGAGCGAGAGGGAGACGTTAGGCACTTTTGCAGCAGGGAATAGCACTGTTAACATCTGGGTCATGGACTTGAGAGGTGAAAATTTATCGAAACGAGACCAAACTTTCGCCCTAACACGACGCGGCGCCCTGCTTAACGTCTCCTTCTGGGCACATAAGCGGCGGCAGACTGTAGAGCCACTTTGCCTGCTGCCTTACCTGCTTTCTTGCTTTCTCTCTCTCCTTTATGCATTCCTTCCCATCTTTTTCTCTAATTTCTTTCTTTATCAGGTCTATTTTCTCTCCTTTCTTCCTTCATTTCTATAATATACCTTTCTTTTTTTTCGTTTATGTTTCCTTTCTTTTTCCTTTTTCTTTACTCTCTCTCTCTCTCTACCAGGTACGCAGGAAGGACACACCTGTACAACATCCGGGGACAGGTAACATTGGCACCTCGTCACGGCTTTACAGGTGAGCGTGAGCCAGGTGTGACTAATGCAATCATGGCCTTTCCGTTTCCTTTTTTATCGCTTTTCTCTTTCCTTTGTTGTTTCCCTTTTTCTGATTTTTTTCCAACACATTTCAATCATCTGTGTCTTTTCCCACCCACCTCTGCCTTATTTATATCCCGCCCACTTCCTCAATCACCTTTCTTTTTATCTTCCTTCCCTTTCCTTTCTTGTTTCCCTTTCACTGCATTTTTTTTCCCTTTTCAATCATGTATGTGGGTTTTTTTTCGTCTCTTCCTCGCTTCTATTCCCGCCACTTCCTCTTCCTTCTCCCTTTTTACTTTTTTTTTCACACCCGCTGTGCTTTTCCACTTTCCATCCGCTTCCTGTCTTTTTCCATCCATCCCTCACCTATTTCTCTATCATTTTCCTTTCTTCCTCCCGTCTACCCTTTCCTTACTCTCCAATACCTACCCTTTTCCCTTTCTCTCTCCTTAACTCCCCCCTCCCTGCTCTTCATTCTCTCCCCATTTTCTTTACCCTCTTCCACAGTCTCCCTCTACTTTTTCCAACCACACATACCCTATATCTCTCTCCCTCTCTCTTTCTTTTTTCATTCCTAACCCTTCCATCCATACCTTCTACCCTGCCGTGTCTAATCCATTATTCTCCACCCCCATTCTCTTTCTTTCCACTACTACCCCCTCCCCCTCCACTTTCTCTTCTAAGGCACTTTTTTTCTTTCCTCCCTTGCTCACTCTCTCCCCTCTCTCTCCCTTCCATACCCTTGCCATCCCTCTCAGCCCCTTCCATACCCTTCCACGACCTTTCCATACCATACCCAACCATACATACCCTATCCTCTCCCTCTCTTTCCTCCCTTACCCAACAATTCCTACCTTCTATGTATATACCCCTGCTCCTCCCTTAATATACCCAGCAAAACATACCCGCTTCTCTCCCTCCCTTTCCTCCCTTACCCTACCATCTTTCCCTTCCACCCTTGCCCTTCCACACACACTTAGCAACATTCCCAACTTTACCCAACCACATATACCTTTTTCTCCCCCTCTCTTACCCTTACCTAACCATCCCTACCTCCCACCACTGCCCTTACCCTTCCGGCACCCTCTTAACTACCTGGCGAGCTAACGAGGTGGTCCGGCAGGTGCGTGTGACCCCGTAATTAAGAGGGAGGCAGGTGTGCTTAACAGAGAGGCGGGACGCGTCGGCTTAATGTTACGGCGCTTCGGTGCAAAAGTCAGGTAACGTAACGACGGCGACATTGGCGTTACAGAGGCTTTATCGCTGTCTGTGTTAAGGGGGGAGGGGGAGGGGAAGAGGGGGGGAGGGGGACTGGAAGAGGAGGGGCGGGGAAGGGGAAGAGGAGGAGAGAGGGAGGGGAAGAAGAGGGTAATGGGAAGGGGACAGTGAAGGAAGGGGGAGGGTAGTAGGAGGGGAAAGCGAGGGAAATGTGGAGGGAAAGAGTGAAGTTATGTGGAAAGGAAGGGGAAAGGGAAAGTGTTGAGGGAGGGAGAGGTAAGGGTAGGGTAAAATGAGGGGAAAGGGAGGGGAAGGTGAAGGAAAAAAGTGAAGTTAAGGGGAAAGGATGGGGAAAGGGAAGGTGATGGATGGATGGAGTGAAAGGGGAGGGGAGGGAACGGTGAGGGGAAGAAGAGGATAATGGGAAGGGGAGAGGAGGGGGAGGAAAAGAGACAGTGTTAGGGGAATGGAGTGAAGTGGGAGGTAAGGGGAAGGTGAGGGGAAGAAGAGGGTAATGGGGAGGGGAAAGTGAGAGGAGGGGGAGGAGGAAGGGGGAAGAAAAGGTGAATGGAAGGTAAGAGAAAGGTAGCGGAAGGGGGAGGCGGAGGGGAAGAGTAAGGGAGGGAGAGAGGGAGGAAGAGAGTAAAGGGAAAGTGGAAAGGGATGTGGAAGCAAAGGGGAAGGTGAGGGGATGGTGAGGGGCGGGTTTCTAAAGATGAGAAGGAAGGGGTTATGAAGAAGGAAAGGGGAAGGGATGGGAAGAGGGAACACTGAAGGAAACGGAAGAAAATAGGAAGAAAAAGAAAAGAATAGGAAGGGAAAGGAAAGTGAATGAGGGGGGAAGGAGAGGGAAAAGGAGTGGACGGTGACAGGTGGGGTGGGAGAGGAGTGAAGGAGTGAGAGACGGTGAGAAGGAAGACGGAAGGAAGAGAGAGGGAAGAGGGGGGGGGAAGAAGGGAGTGAGGGGGAAAGGTGATGGCAAGGTTACGGCCCGCCCTTCAGTAATCTCTAGAATATTCACAGTTAACATAGCCATTAAGATTATGAGGATGGCACTGTTAACTTCATGTCTTCCTCCTCCTCCTCCTCCTCCTCCTCTGCTGTTACCGTTGCTTCTGTTCCTGTTAGTTTAGTGTATTAACCTTTTTCTCTTCTTAATATTCCTTCCCCTTACGTTTAACCTTTTCGTGAATGGATAAAAGTAGAGTGTTTCGTTGTAGTATTATCTCTTTTTTTTTTTTATTCGCCTTTTGCATCTTTCATAGTCACCCCTTTTTTTCATTTTCTATCTTTTGTATACCTACTCATTTTACATTACTCTCTCTCTCTCTCTCTCTCGTTGCCCCATTCCGCGTAAAGTCCGCTAAGCTGCCTCTCTTTTTTTTTTTTTTACTCTTATATCTTCGCCTCGTTCTGACCACTGACGGAAATGGTTACAAAAATATCTCATCGTCATAATGGTTAGGTTTTTTTTCTCTCTCTCTCTCGTTGCCTCATTACTGGATTCTCCGTAAAGCTGAGTCTGCTTAGGTCTCCCTTTTTATGTTTATTATTTTTAGCCTCTGACCAATGGGAGTAGAGGTCACATTAGAGTTTTATCGTAATATTAACCTGTGGCCTTTCTTTCCCCTTCCTGTTCACTCGTTATGTCGTTGTGTAAAAAGTCTGCGAAGTTTTACCTTTGAAGAATGTTTTGTTTTTTTCCTTTTGACCGGTGAGTGAACGGGTCAAGTTTGGTCTAGCAGCAATGATCCGTTCAGTTGCACCACGCCCGCTTTGCCTTATTCTACGTACAGTGAATGGTGGGGGGGGGGGGGAGGGGGGGGGGGATTCCTTTCGCTTTCATTGTCTAGATACACCATTTTCCAACCCTTTTTTTTTATTCAACATATGGACTGTTTACTTTATAGAGAAAAAATAATAACACTAATAATAATAATAATGATAAAAGCGCTTGTCCTTCAATACTGTGCCTGGCTGCAGCGTTGCCTTGACGGAACCGTTGGCGAGGAATAATAAGGCGAGGAGAGTGTATCCCGTCCGCCCACACACACACACACACACACACACACACACAGCTCCCCACGGACACACGGACGGGGCGTGGGTGCGAGACTGTCCGGCCTCTCACCACAACCTCCTGATGCTGCATATCATCTCAGACTTGTATTTCCCAGTTCCTGTATATTGCTTTGTTACCTTCATATATTTGTAGTGTATTTTGCTAGCTTGAAGTGATGTTAAGGGTTTGTTTAAGTTTCTTGCAGTTTTTTTTATTTTTTTATTTATTCGATTTGTATGTATGAAGCGTTCCAGCTTTTTTTTTAATTATTTCGGTCGACCTGGCTTATGATGCTTTATTATCTTTCTATATTTGTAAAGCTTATATATTGCTTTGCTAACTTTTTTTATATATGTATTTTCCAAACAATCATATGCTTTGTCAATTTTCTTTACTTATACTGTGTTTGGCAAGCTCTAGTCAATAACTCTAAACTTGGGCGCGGTGGTCAAGTGCGTTAGATCGTCAAGCCATGCAAGCAATGAGTCATGGCAAGGCGGTTCGAACCCCAGTGCTGATACGTGACGTCAGGAAGGACATGTGATTTTAAACCCCAAGACACAACCCACAAAAAGAAGCCAATAAATACAAACTAAATGACTGGTGTACTTGAGGATAGCTTGGTGCCTAGGTAAAGCTTATGTGCTATAGGAGTTTGGTGTCTAGATGGGTGACATCACTAAGAGAGAAATACTTCCTTACATTAATACAACAGCACTCCTTTATACCCATATATACTCAACTCCATACCAGAAAGAAGTTGTGGCTTTTATCTTATATCTATGTAACTCAGCACTCCCTTACACCCCCATACACTCAACTCCATACCAGAAAGAAGTTGTGGCTTTTATCTTATATCTATGCAACTCAGCACTCCCTTACACCCCCATACACTCAACTCCATACCAGAAAGAAGTTGTGGCTTTTATCTTATATCTATGTAACTCAACACTCCCTTACACCCCCATACACTTAACTCCATACCAGAAAGAATTTGTGGCTTTTATCTTCTTATATCTGTGCAACTCAACACTCCCTTACACCCCCATACACTTAACTCCATACCAGAAAGAATTTGTGGCTTTTATCTTCTTATATCTGTGCAACTCAACATTCCCTTACACCCCCATACACTCAACTCCATACCAGAAAGAAGTTGTGGCTATCATACGTCCTAACACCTATGCAACTGAACACTCGAAACTGACCTCTATTGGCCATTCTTCTATACATTCTTTTATAGGACCAGTGATTAGAGCGATTATTTTTTTCTCAGTCCTTTTTTATTGTCCTTGAGCTCTTTCCTTCACTGTAAAAAGGAGAGAGAAAACTTTACACCCATACACACTCAACTCCCTGCCAGCAAAAAGTTTCAGCGTGTATGACAGACGAGAGTAACGGGACAGTGAGTGTGAGAGTGGGACGAGGAGGGAAAGTTCGTGCGTGTATTTATATCCCCGTGTTGGTGTTGGTCATAGTGGCGGTGGGCGGCGGTGTGAGTTAGGCAAAGGGCGGGCCGGGCAAACAGTGAAGGGGAATACCTGGATATGGACACCGTGACTCCTATGCAATGATACACCTCAATGATGCATGGCTGATGGATATCCTTCACTGGTATAGAAGCGAAGGGCTTTTATTTGTGTATCTTGTGGGTGACGCTAAATCCTAGGATATTTTCTTATAGGATTGTACTAAAGCACTCGAAGGACCTTTATTTATCTTTTGACTTCTATCCTTCATCCCATTCCCCTCATTCCTACATCCTACCTCTTCACTTTTCCTTAATTTGTCTTCTTCCTCTTGACACAATTCCCTTCCTCTTATCCATATCAAAAGACATCTATCCCCAACACCCTCCTCCTCCTCCTCCTCCTCCTCCTCATCATCATCATCATCATCATCAATATCATCATCATTATCATCATCATCATCATCATCATCCTCTTCCTCTTCCTCCTCTTCCTCCTCTTCCTTCTACTCCTACTTCTACTCATAGCGAGGAACTTCGAGTGTAAAACGCCAGACGTGATGCTAGCCTTGTATAATTCCATGGTAAGACCGCACCTCGAGTATGCAGTACAGTTCTGGTCTCCTAACTACAGAAAGGACATTGATTTATTGGAAAGAATTCAACGACGCGCCACAAAGATGATTCCAACCTTAAGGGCTCAACCGTGCGAGGAACGACTCAAGCGACTCAATCTCTTTACATTGGAGAAAAGGCGCCTGCGAAGGGATATGATTCAAGTCTTCAAGTATCTGAAAAACTTCAATAACGTCGATTACTCCAAATTCTTTGAGCTGCAAACCAACCTATGAATTAGAAATAACGGCCTACCCATTCAGTCGAGTCGATGTAACACAGACATCGGAAGGAGTTTCTTTTCAAACCGAGTCATTCGTCACTGGAACAATCTTCCTTCAGAAGTAGTAAATGCAAATACCATCAACTCCTTCAAATATAGAATCGACCGTCACTTCGCTGCGTCAGGAGTGAACTGAATACTGACGTACTTGTTTTCAGACAGATTGCACCAAGACCTCAACCTATATTCATATAATTCTCCCCCACAACCTAGATTGCAAGTAGCGTAAGTCAACAATAGAGTACAGCAACAGTTAATGTCCGCATGACAGGTGGAGTGAGGTGTGGGTGCAGTAAGGTGACAGTTTACTGGTGCCGTGCCAAGTACCGCCTGTAAAACGAGGATCAAGCCTCCAAATGTGCCCCTGAGACTACACCTCACCCACCGTGAGTATTAGGGGGGATTCTGGGGCTGCCCTGTGTAGGCCACTCGTCCTCTCCCAGTCTCCCTGTATTTCTATGTTCTTGTATCTGTTCCTCAATATCGAGGTGCTTTTCATCTGCTCCTCAATGTCGAGGTACTTTCATCTGCTCCCCAGGCCGCAAGTGTCTGTCGAGCAGATTAAATCACCAAAGCGGGCAACCACGTAATGAGCCAATAGGCTTTCCATGTTTCCATGTTTCCTCTTCCTCCTCCTCATCCTATCTCCCCTCCTCGCCTCCCAATCTTCCTATTCATTATTGTGGTACCGACGAGGCTGCAGGAAGAGGAAGAGGAACTGACGGTGAGAGAGAGAGAGAGAGAGAGAGAGAGAGAGAGAGAGAGAGAGAGAGAGAGAGAGAGAGAGAGAGAGAGAGAGAGAGAGAGAGAGAGAGAGAGAGAGAGAGAGAGAGAGAGAGAGAGAGAGAGAGAGAGAGAGAGAGAGAGAGCGCTCAAACAAAAGTGGAGCAAAAGTGTTTCAACGGACCGACTACAGAGAGAAGGCAGGTGGTGGTGGTGGTGGTGCAGGTGGTGGGCCAGACCAGACACAGACCAGGCAGGTAGGCGGGCCCGGACAGCGCATGGTACTCCACCCTTCGCTAACCCACTTAACAAACACCACCACCACCACCACCAAGGCCTCAAAACACCTACATTCTCCACCACTACTACATACACACACCTTCCCACCACCACCACCACCACCACTTCCTCACACTACCTACATTTTCTATTACTACTTCATATAGACTTTCATATCACCACCACCAACAACAACAACTTCACCAACAACAAAAACACCATCACCACCACCAACAACAACACCAACACAACCACCACCACCCTTTACCTCTACTATATATCTCCTTTCACCTATACCCCCTAACACTCCTTTACGCCAAAACCACCAGTCCACCACCATCACCACCACCAACAACAACAACACAACCACCACCATCCTTTACCTGTGCTATATATCTTCTTTTACCTATACCCCCTAACACGTCTCTACACCCATATACATTCATCACCACCACCACCACCACCATAATAACAACAACGACACTATCTACCCTCACTACACCTGTCCCTTACACCTCTACGTACATCCTTACCTACCTTTCCTCACCTTACCTTCACACTTGCCTCGCCTCTACCTTATATGTCCCCCCTAACACACTTAAAACGAACCTAACCACCTTAACACACTATAAACGCCTCTCTCTCTCTCTCTCTCTCTCTCTCTCCCCCACCTCCCTCACGCACCATACACTATATAGCATCCTACACTTCCCTTCTTCTCTTTCTACCTGATAATCTTACTAATATCTAGCTTGATTTTTTTTTTCTTTTTTTCTTTTTCTCCAGTATCCTTATCTTCTATTTTTTTTTTTACTTTTTCTTTCTTTTCTTCTCCTTATCTTTCCTTCTTTTCTTTCCTTTCTTCCTTTCTAATAGGTTATTCACCTTTCCTGATAGTCTTCTTATCCTCCTCCTCCTCTTCCTCCTTCTCCTTCACCTTCCGCACCACCTACAGGCTCACCTCCATCTCTCCTTTGCCTCCCTCTCCTTATAGACTTACCTCCACCTAACCACGCTAACTTAGTCACCCAAGGACCCATTCTCCCCTTAAAACAAGACCTCAGAGCCTTCCAGAACCCTTAAGCGACAACCTAAACAACCTCTCAGCCACTGTGGTAAAAAAAGGGTCGCGTGGTTTGCTGAGGATATTCGCATTCAAGGGTAATATTGTGATGCTTAGTTTGGTTCATATTTTCGTCCGTTTTCGCCATAATAAACGCACCGAGGCAGGAATATGTATTATGGATAAGAAAAGGTGAACATTGATATACGTGTGTGCGCAAAATGCCATCCACCTCACGTTGTTGTTGTTGTTGTTGTTGTTGTTGTTAGTGGTGGTGGTGGTTGTAGAGGCTGTTGTAGTTGTGTTGGTTGATGATGATATTTTTGTTGTTATTTCTGCTTTTGTACTTGTTTTTTTTTTGTTGTTGTTGTTGTTGGTAGTGGTGGTGGCGATGCTGTCTGTTCTTGCTGATGTTTTTGTTGTTGTTGTTGTTGTTGTTGTTGTTGTTGTTGTTGTTGTTGTTGTTAATGATGTTCTTGATGATAGTGATAGTGCTGTTGTATTAGCTGGTGTTGATGTTAGTGTTTTTCATGTTTTTTTTTTCTTTTTTTTTCTTTTTTGTCCTTGCTGCAAATCTACTCTTGTTGTCATTGTTGTTGTTGAAAGAATTGTCACTTTTTTTCAACGTAATATTTTTTAACATTTTTTTAGCCCGTCATGTGGAGAGAAAATTCGGGTAAATCAAATTCGGGCTGTCAACCGCGGCGCCGAGTTTTAGTTTATTTTTTCATCTCAATTTTCTCTCTTCGTGTGTCCTTTATTTTTCCGCTCCTCCACCGGCGTTGCTGTCACCCGAAAAAGCGCTCCTGACGTCAATGCTCATGAATCCACTCCCACGTTATTTAATATTCGACAGTTTAAAGAGAATCTGATTAAATTTTCCTGCCTACCCACTTTTTGTAATTCCTTTTTTCCTCCTTATTTTCTTTCTCTCCTATCGCACCCCTCCCCCTCACCCCCGACACAGCTCCCCCCTTCCCACTCACCCCCACACTCACATCCGGTCTGTTTATCTTTTTTTGCTTCTTTTTTCGTTACGTTATCAGCTTAATACACTGCCTTGAGTTTTTCATTCAGCCCGTGATATGCTGTCCCGCCACTCCTGCAGTTCCATAATTCTAGCGGTTTTTTTCTACAGTTTTACGACCAATTCAATTCATGTTATGCCTTTCCTCCTCCTCCTCCTCCTCCTCTTCCTTTGTTCTTTCCTCCTACTCTTCCCCCCTTTCTCTCTCTCTCTCTGCTGCCCATACTCCATCTCCTCTTTTTCTCATCTCTACAGGCTTTCTCCTATTCCTTCGTCGTTCTCCTCCTCCTCCTCCTACTTCTTCTCATCTTCCCCCTATCCCTTCCTCCACCTTCTCCTCTCACTACCCTTTTTCCTCCTTCTCCTCCTCTTTTTCTTCTCCTTATAAGCTTCCATCTTTTTCCCACGTTATTCTTCTCCTCCACCTCCTTTCCTTCCTTTCTCTTTTTTTTCCTTTCTCTGTCCCCTTATTTACAATCTTCCTATTCTTTCATTATCCTTCTCCTCCTCACCTCCTCCTCTTCTCCTTATCCCTCCCTCACCACCACCATCCTCCCTCCTCTTCCACCACCTCCACTATCACCACTTTCCAGGCACCAACACTCATCTCCACCCTTGCACACCACCACCACCACCACCATGAACTAGCCTGCCCGTCCCTTACCTCTCACCCCCTACATCCATTATACCTCACCCTTCACACCCACACACTAACCACCCACCTCCTCCCCCTCCACCACCACCACCACCGCCATAAAAAAGATAGTTCCCCTGAAAAAAGTCAAATAACCATAACAACAAGGGCCGCACCAAGTCCCCTCAAGTATGCATTTAGGAATAATATAAAAACAATCCGCGTGACATGGGAGAAAGAACCCCCACCACCACCACCACCCAAAAAACGCTCATTAACTCATATCGTAAAAGTCATACCGTGAGAAAACTTAAGGTTGTTACTCGCTTCGATATCGCAAACTTCTCTCGTGTTCACCATCACCATCACCACCACCACCACCACCACCACCGCCGCCGCCGCCGCCATCATCATAACAAAAGAGAGCCCCCTTATGGTTTACTTACATTTACATATGACTAGCAAGAGGAGGCAAGAGGTGGTAAAAGAGGCAAGAGGAGAGGCAATGCACAATATTTACTACCATACCACTACTACCACTACTACTACTACTACCACTACTACTACTACTACTACTACTACTACTACTACTACTACTACTACTACTACCACTACTACTACTACTACTACTACTACTACTACTACTACTACTACTACCACTACTACTACTACTACTACTACTACTACTACTACTACTACTACTACTACCACCACTACTACTACCACTACTACTATTACTACAGCTAAAAGAATGGGGAAAAAAGTAACCCTAATAAAGAGAAGATGAGGCCCATGAAGAGAAGGGAAAGGAGAAAGAAGAGAAGGGAAAAAAAGATAAATGAGGGAAATATAAAAGAAAAGGGACAGAATGAGAAAAGAAGAACAGAGAAAAATAAGAGACGATGCGAATAAAGAAGAGGAAAACAGAAGGAAAATGTGAAAAAGAGCGAAGGAAGAGGAGGAAAACAGCAGGAATGAAAAAGAAGAAAAGGAAAAAGGAATAGGGTAAAGAAGAGAAAGGGAAAGAAAGAAAAATGAAGGGCGGGAGAGGGGGATAGGAAAGCGGATAAGGAAAGAGAGGAAGGGACAAGGAAGAGGAAGAGGATGAGGAAACAGGAGGGGAGAGAGGAAGGGTACGTATAGATAAAGCGAGGGGGAAACAGAGGAGAGGAAGAGGAGGAAAAAAAGGAGGAATGGGAAAAATAGATGAGGAAGAGGATGCCGATGGGAAAGAGGAAAATGGAGAGGAGGAGAAGGGGAAGAGTAAAACGATGGTGATGGAACGGGGAAAAAATAAAGATAATAAAAAGTAGAAAAGGAGCAAGTGAAAAAGGAGCATGAAGGGAAACTGAGAAAAGAATGAAGAAGGAAAGAGGATAATAGAGAATATAGAGATAAACAAATGGAAAAAAAGTAACTCTGATCAAGAAAAGATGACACATAAGAAAAATAGAAGGGAGAAAAGGGAAAAGAAAAAACAAAGGAATATAGGAGAAAACAACCAAATAAAAAAGGAAGGAGGAAGGACTGAATGAAGAAAAAGAAGATAGAAGCAGAAAGATATAGAGAGAATACAAACAGGAAAGAGAATAAATGTGTGGAAAGAAGGGGAGGAGAGGAGACAACAATATTCTAGAGTGGAGACGAAGGAGGAGGGGAAGAAAGAAAACCGGAAGTAAAAAGAATAAAAGAAAAAAAAAGTAGAAAAGGGCAACAGAGGAAAGAGGAAAAAAGGAAAAAGAGAAAAGACAACATGAGGAGAAGCAACACCCATTAAAAAGAGTACAGGAGGAAGAGGAGGAGGGGAAGAGAAAACACGAGAGGTAAAAAAAGAAAAGAAAAAAAAGGTAACTGAGGAAAAGAGAAAAAAAAGGGAAGAAGGGAATAGAATACATTAGGAAGAGAAGAAAAGCAATAACATTTAAAAGAGTTTTGAAGAGAAGGAAGAGGAGGAAGAAGAGGAGGAGGAGGAGGAGGAGGAGGAGAAAGGGAAAAGAGAACACACACACAAAAAAAAAATAGAATAGGGAAATAAGGACAACTAATAATATGGAAAAAGAAAAAAGGAAAAAAGAAAAAGATATAATATTAATGAGAAGCAACACCCGTTAAAAAAAGGGGGATAAGAAAATGAGAAAAAAAAAAGAAAAAAGAAGAGTGGCAACTAAAGAAAGAGGGGAAAAGAAGGAGAAAAGAAGAGGAGAGACAGGGAAGAGAGGGGAGGCAACGACCATTACAAGAGAGGAGGAGGAGGAGGAGGAGGAGGAGGAGGAGGAGGAGGAGAAGGTGAAGTGGAAGAGGGAGGGAACTAGAAGAGGAAGGAATAAACGTAACTGGGGAAAGACAGAAAGGGAAAAAGAGGAGAAAATAAAAGGAGAGAATTGTAGAAGTGAGAAGATCCATTAAAAAGTGATAAAAAAAAAAGAAGAAAAGGGAAAGGAAAAAGGAGAAAAGAAAAGGAGACGCAGGGAGGAGAGGAGGGGCAACACCCATAATTATAGTTGAAGGGGAAGAGGAGGAGGAGGAGGAGGAGGAGGAGGAGGAAGACTGGAAGTGGAGGGGAAAAGGGCAACTGTGAAAAGAAGAAAAAGGTAAAAAAAGGAAGAAATAAAAGAAGAAAGAAATAGAAGTGAAATGAGCCATTAGAGAAGGGTGAAACGTGAAGAAAACGGGGAAAGGGAAAATAGAGAAATAAAAGAAGAATAAAAGAAAGGAGAAACTGGAAAGAGACAAGAAGCATCACACAATAAGAGAGTGGAGGAGGAGGAGGAGGAGGAGCAGGAGGAGGAGGAGGAGAAGTGGACACAAAAGGAACGTAAAAGAGGAGGGAAAAAGAGCAACTAAGGAAAGAAGAAAAAGAAAGAGAGAAGAAGAGGAGACACTGGAGGAGAGAAGGGGCAACAACCATTACAAGAGTTGTGGAGGAGGAGGGGAGGAGAGAATCACGTGCTTTGCAAAATGTTATGGCGCCTCCCACGCAGGTGAGCGCCAGGTGGGCCCCGCGCCAGACTGGGAAACGCCTCATTTTTGTAACTTCCTTTTTGTACATTTTTGGTTTAAAATTCACCTTTCCTGGGCACCTCTCCACTCGAAATTGACCTCTCCTTTTGCCACTCATCTATACTCTCTCTTATAGGGGCAGTGATTAGAGGGCTTTTTCTGTTAATTTTGCCTTTGAGGTACTTCCTTTACTGTAAAAAAAATGAAAAAAATGGTAAACTTATTCGTCAATCCATCTTGCTCCAATGACGACTGAATAAACCAAAAGATTCTTAACTGTTTATTTTTACATTTTTGGGGTTATATTCACCTTTCCTGGGCAATAACAGAAATGGTAAACCTATTCGCCTATCCATCATACTCCTCTGACGATCCAATATGCAAAACTCTAACCAAATAATGTAACCTCATAAAAATAGTATCTTAGTCCCCTTAATTAAATCGCAAACTAGTCCCCAAAAAAATATCATAGTACCTCCCCGCCTTAAAAAATAATCTCGCCCCTTACAATGGTGACCTATTCACTAAAAATGCAACTTAGCCCCTTGCATAATTAAGTGAAACGGGAAAGAGAATAAATGAGTGGAAAGAAAAGGGAAGAGAAGAGAGAACAAATTTCCCAGAGTAGAGGAGAGGGAAAAGGAGAAAGCAAACAGAACCTAAAAACAGAAAACAAAAGGGCAACTGAGGAAAGAGGGAATAGGGAAAAGAAAAGGAGAAAGATGTAGAAATAGGGAGAGGCAATACTCATCAAAAAAGTGAAGGAGCTCTAGTCCCTTAGTATGGCAACCAAGTCTTTAGAATATTAACCTTGCTTCCCACAAATAGCAGACTAGCCCCTAAAATAGCAACCTAGCCCCCTTAGATTAGTAACCGAGTCTTTCCCAGATAGTAACATAACATTTTTTTTTATATAATTTTTCTCTTTTTGATATTTTTTTATTATTTCTTTAAGCCGGTATTACGACTTCATCTCTCTCTCTCTCTCTCTCTCTCTCTCTCTCTCTCTCTCTCTCTCTCTGCCCCCCCCCTCCCCCCTTTCGTGCAATAAAGCAAAGCCAGGCAGTCGTTTCTTCGACCCCCAAAACGCTCCTGTCGAAACTGCAAATCGTTCAGTTCCCCCGAAAAAAAATGCTGCCAATATTTACCTGAAGGAGTGTATTTCTGAATTAGTTTGGGAGTCACGCAGGAAGGCAGGGAGGGAGAGGAGGAGGAAAGAGACGGAGGGAAGAGGAAGGGAAGGAAGAGGAAGGGAAAGAAAGGGGAGGGTAAGGAAGGAAGGAAATGGGAGGAGGAAAGGAAGAGAGAGGAAAGGAGGAAATTAGGGTAAGGAAGGAAGGAGAGTGAGGGAAGGGGAAGAATGGGTAGGGTAAGGAAGGGAGGAGAGGGAGGGGAGAGGAAGGGAAAAGGAAGGTAAGGAGGAGGTGAGAGAGAAGAGGAAGGGAAGGAAAGGGGGTGGAGATGGGGAGGAATGGGTAGGGTAAGGAAGGGAGAAGAGGGAGGAGAGAGGAAGGGAAAGTGACGGTAAGGAGGAGGTGAGAGGGAAGAGGAAGGGAAAGAAGAGTGAGAGAAGAGAAGAAGTGAGAGGGGAGAGGAAGGGGAGGAAGAGAAGGGTAAGGAAGGGATAAATGAGGGAAGAAGAAGGGAAGGAAGGGGAGGGTACGAAATAGCTGAAGTAAGGTAGAGAAGGATATAAGGGAGATGGGATGAAGCGAGGAGATGGAAGGGAGAGAAAGGAGGAGAGGGAATGGGAAGGGGAAAAAGGGAAGGGTATAGATGTGAGAGATGGTGGAAGAGGGAGTAAAAGGGAAGGGATGAAGGGAGAAGGAAAGGGAAAGGAGAGAAGGGAGAGAAGGAAAGAGAGAGCGAGGGAAGGAAAGAGGTATAGAGAAAGGGAAAGGTAGAAAAAGGAAGAAGGGAAGAAGGAAGAAAGAAGAAGAGAAGAGAAAGGGAGACGAGAGACAGAGGTAAGGAAGAGGGGAGAAAGACAGACAGATAAATATAGATAAGGGAGAGAAGAGAAAGATAGAGAGAGAGAGAGAGAGAGAGAGAGAGAGAGAGAGAGAGAGAGAGAGAGAGAGAGAGAGAGAGAGAGAGAGAGAGAGAGAGAGAGAGAGAGAGAGAGAGAGAGAGAGAGAGAGAGAGAGAGAGAGAGAGAGAGAGAGAGAGAGAGAGAGAGAGAGAGAGAGAGAGAGAGAGAGAGAGAGAGAAAACAGGCAAATAAACAAACAGACAGACAGAGAGACATACAGACAGACAGACAAAGACGGAAAAATCCAGAAACCAACATCATAATCTACACAGACAAATATATAATTAATCCCACACTTTTTAATTATCATCCATTCAAAAGAGAGGAGGAAGAACAGAAGGAGGAGGAGGAGGAGGAGGAGGAGGGGTAGTCTAGTCCCTTCATCGCTTCATTAAAATATTGGCTGGAAGCGGTTCTTTTGCGTTAATTTGGGCGCCTGAAGCTTCCAAGACCTCGTTAAGAGATTCACAGGGCTGGTGGTGGTGGTGGTGGTGAGGGGAGTGGGGTTAGGAGAAGAGCAAGGAAGAGCAGGGAAGGTAAGGAAAGAGAGATGAAACGAAATGAAAGGAAGGGAAATGAATAGGAAAGGAAGGGAGGGGAAAGGAAGGGAAGGGAAGGGAAGGGAAGGGAAGGGAAGGGAAGGGAAGGGAAGGAAAGGAAAGAAAAGAAAAGAAAAGGGAAGAGAAGGGAAGGGAAGGGAAGGGAAGAGAAGGGAAGGTAAGGGAAGGGAAGGTAAGGGAATGGAAGGAGAGGTAAGGGAATTGAAGGAGAGTGAAGGAAAAGGAATGAGAGGGAAAGGAAGAGGAATGGAAGGGGAGCGAGGAAAGGAAAGAAAGATGGAAAGGGAAGGAAAGGAAGGAGTGGGAAGAAGAGGGAAACAAAGGAAGAGGAGAGAAGGGAAGGACAGGTAGGGAAAGGGAAGGAGAGGGAATGGACGGAAGGAAGAAGGGAAGAAGAGGGATGGAGAGGGAAGGAAGGGTCTGGCGACAGAGAAAAAATATATATATACTGGATAACAATGGCGTAAAGAAAAAAAAGGAAGGTTGAAGGAGAGTTAAAGGTGGAAAAATGTGGCGAAGGAACGAAGAAGACGAGGAGAAGGAGGAGGAGGAGAAGGAGAAGGAGAGGAAGGAGGAGGAGGAGGAAGAGAAGGCAGGAATAGAGAGAAGAAAGGGAAGAAGGAAAAGGAAAAGAGAAAGAACAACAATAAAATCAAGATGAAGAACAAGACCAAGAAGAACTAAAGGAGGAGGAGGAGGAGGAGGAGGAGGAGGAGGAGGAGGAGGAGACGGGGGAAGAGGAAAAGTAGGAAGAGGAGGAGGAGGAACAACAAGAACTAGCAACAGAAGCAGAAGAGGAGTAAAAAAAAAAAATTTAAAAAATAAAAATAAACAATGACAACAAAATATACTTCGATCATCGCATATTACTCTATTCATCACATTTATCTTTTGAAAGACTGAACACCAAACATCACGGCAAAAAAAAAAAAAAAAACTCCATAAAATAACCATCTTTTTTTTCACCTGTCGGGGCAAGAACATCACACACGTCACCTACAAAGAAGCTGCCTGGCCAAGGCTCTAACCAGGTGTGCATCCTACAGCCCACCTGGCCACCTTGCCCCGCTTACCTGTCCCACCTCGCCCACCTGCCCGGCCCCGCCCAAGCCCAGGTATGTGAGCCGTGGTGAAGCCCAACATGCAGGCCGCGACGCCCTCTGCAGGAAGCCGTTTGAATGTGTGCGTGTGGAAGAAAGTGACGTTTGTAGTTGATGGAAATACGAGTTTGAACTTTAAGGGAAGGTTACGTAGACTGATGTACGATTTGAATGTTTGTAAATTGATGTTACATAGTTGATGCGAATGCGATTGAGAGCTTGAAATGAAGGTTATGGAGTAGATGGAAAATGGATCATTGGTTTTCATGCGGTATCACGAGTAGGTTAGTGTCCATTTCCTCCTTCCGTCTCCTTATCGTCCTCCTCCTTCTTCTCTTCTTCCGCCTTCTTTTCTTATTTTCCCCTTCCCTGTCCTTCTTCGCATCGTTTTCCTCTTTCACACACTTCTCCAGATGCTGCAGTTCTTCTTCTCTTTGTTTCTCCTTATTCAATTCCTGTTCCTTATATTCTTGTGTATTTATGTCTTTCGGTTTGTTTTAGAGTTAAGAAGTAAATTAATGATGGAGAAAAATGGACGATACTTATAAAAAAAATAATAATCGGCATGCACGCTCGCCTCAGTATTATGTCTCGAGCGAAAATGATAAGTAAATAAGTAATGTTTGAGCTGAGGTATGACGCTGTAAGAGGCTAAATCTGGAGGGACTTTCCACCTCTCGCACTTCGGTTTGAGGAAGAAAAATGTATAAATGATGTTGAGTAATGTTAAGGAAAATGCAATAAGAGGATAATTCGGGATGGACTCTCTCTCTCTCGTCTTGGTCTGAGCAAAAATGACGTAATTCTAAACAAAAGATATATACCCCGAGCAAAGTCTCTCTCTGGAAAACGCATTGATGTTAAAAAGACGTGATGATACGAGGATGACACGGGTTAACCTCTCGGTCTCTTGGCGCTGTGGAATACAAAAGGTTGGCAAGGAGAAGAAAGCACTGATAAAATAAGGGGAAGGTTCGAGGTGCTTGGAACTCAGGAAGGGATTTGGATATTGTGTCTTGTTATCTATGTAGTGTTATTTTCCTTTGACTGAACACCATGCACAGGGAAAGGAAAGATAAATGAAGGAAGGGGACGGGGGAAGAAGCAGGGAAGGAAAGGGAGAGGAAGGGTAGGAAAGGGAAAAGAAGGAGCAAGGGAGATAAGGGAATGAAAGTGGGGGAAGGGAACGGAAGGGAAAGGAAGGGAAGGGAATGGAAGGGAAGGGAAGAGAAAAAAGGGAAGGGAAGGGAAGGGAAGGGAAGGAGAGGGAAGGGAAGGAAAGGGAAATAAAATGAAGTGAAGGGAAGGGAAGAGAAGGAGAGAGAAGGAAAGGGAAGGGAAGAGAAGGGAAGGGAAGGGATAGGAAGGGGAATAAGGGAAGGAATGGAAGTTGGATAGGGAGGGGAAGGAAGGAGAGGGCCAGTTCCACCGTTCGACTCAGCGGGTTTGCAAGCTCCTAACGGAATACTGAAGACTACGGAATAGTCTTGTATAGTGTCTGGTGTTCATACAGGAGCTGAGAAAGTTTAGTTGTACAGGAAATATATTTGGCATCTAGCGTCGAGGAGGAAAACTGATTTTGATGGAGTGTATAGTTAGATATGGCGGCCTACAAAGACACTGTGGTGGACTTTGTTTCGACATTAAGGTTCATATTTTCAGACGCTTTCAGCTCCCACAATAAATAATTCCAAAGGCCACAGAGGAGATTAGTCGGGTTCTCATGAGTGGTTTTTTTTCATGGTGCAGAAGAAATGTCAAGCTCTCACTAGGCTCATAAAACTAGCCATACCTACAGCTCCTACAGAAGCCCTATTGATTATTTGTGTAAGCCTCAAAATGTTTTAGAATGTGGGTCTGGCTTACGGTCGTTCTACAATACGTTAGTTAGTCAGGCTCATCTTGATCAAACTCATTAACCTTTGTATAACCATGACACCTCGGCAAGAAAGCAATACACTCTACCCTGCCCCCCCCCCCCCCCTCCCTCCAACACACACACGCATACACACACACTGAAAAAAGGTACGTGTAAGTCTTGGAGAATGAAGAAACTGAATACCAAACCAAAAGATTCCAATACACCAAGAACGCATACACACGCATATACACTCATACACACACAAACACACTGGATAAATACAGCTATGGAGACGGGACCACACGAGCGTAAGCCCAGGCCCTGTAAAACTACAACTATAGGTAAATACACACACACACACACACACACACACACACACACACACACACACACACACACAAAGACGGGAAAGGCACACAGCAAAAAAAAATAAGTGTAAGAAAAGAAAACGAAAGAAAAACACATCCCTTCTCTACACCAGGCGCAACAGAGTGCAGGAGGAAGACACAGCAGAGGCTTCTAAACACATGACGTATGGAATGGCCGCAACACGCTCCTGGAATCATCATCTTGTCTGGAGCGGCGATAACGGGAACGGAAGACTCTTAAGCGGCGGGAAAGCACGTTTAATGGCCATAGACGTGAGCGTTTGTCTGGCTGAACCTTGAAAAGTGAACAGCACCGGAGGAGGACAAACACACACGCCCTTCGCCGTCTCTTAAAAACACAAATGACAAAGGAAAGAAAGGCCTCGTGTTCTCAGAAGCTTTCGTCTCCCACATTAAATATTTCTAAAGGCCACGAAGAATATTAGTCCAGTTTTCATGCTTTTTTTTCACGTTTATGGTACAGAATCAGCGTCAAAATATCTAAAGTACTCTCAAACGCTGTCGGCTATCACAATAAATGTCTAAATGTCACAAATGTCGGGTTCCCATGCGTTGTTTCACATTCATGGCGCGGAATAAGTGTCAAACTATCCCTATGCTCAGAAAACTATACCTATGGAAGTACCTACAACGAAAGCCTTTACAAATATAGGTGTGTAGGTCCGGAAATATGGGGCTCAGAATACATAATTTGAATAGAAAGGCAGAAAGATGTGTGGTATAGTGTACATAAAGTTAGTTGATTATATATTCTTGAGCTACTCCTGTTAATGGTTCGACTCCAGACAAGATGAAGAGGGTTGTGGCGGATGAAGGAAAGAACAGGAAGTTTCATCTATCTATAAATATAAAATTACTCAAAATGTGAATGTGTGTATCCGGAAATTTAAAGAATGAAAGCAACACTACAACGAAAAGAAACAAGAATGCTATGAAACACTGCGAGAAACCACTAAGAAAAATCGGAAACTTGATTAGGGAAAAGATAACAGAAGGAAGTACATAAAAAAGGAAGGGAATGAACAAAGGAAGGAAAATAGGGGAAAGGAGAGGAAGGAAGGAAGGGGATAATGAAAGGAAAGAAGAAAGGGGAAAAAGAAAGGGAAAAAGGAAACGGATAATGAAAGGAAAGAGGAAAGGGGATAAAGAAAGGAAGGAAAGAAAGGGATAAGGAGAGGAAAGAAGAAAGGGGATAAAGAAGGGAAGGAAGAAAAGGGATAAGAAACGGAAAGAAGAAAGGGGATAAAGAAGGGAAGGAAAGAAAGGGATAAGGAGAGGAAAGAAGAAAGGGGATAAAGAAGGGAAGGAAGGAAAGGGATAAGAAAAAGAAAGAAGAAAGGGGATAAAGAAGGGAAGGAAGGCAGGGGATAAGGAAAGAAGAATGGAGAAAACGAAAGGAATATGCATAGAAAGGAAGGAAGGAAGGGGATATGCATAGAAAGGAAGGAAGGAAGGGGATATGCATAGAAAGGAAGGAAGGGGAAACAAAGGAAGGAGGGGGATAAGGAAAGGAAGGAGGGGAACTTGGATGAGGAAAGAGAACAACCCAAAACAAATCAAACCCACGTCTCGGCTCCAGGAAATATGAAACAAAACAATATTAACCAACTTCAACCTTGTGAAAAATGGTTCCTTTTGCTACGTTCCACAGTGACCAGTGTTGAGGCGATTTACCTGTGACAAGGGGACATGCGACACGGGCACCGAGCGTCCTGTGTCCCTAGGTCCAGTGTTACCGGGGCCGAATGTCCAGGCCGGCGATGCTCGGCCAGACTAAACGGATCAAGGCTGACTTTCCGTGGCCCAAGAGAATGTCCGGGGCGCGTGTGTTGAGAAAGTGAATTATCTCTCTGAAAGGCTGCACGCATCTCCTCCTCCTCCTCCTCCTCCTCCTCCTCCTCCACTACCTCCTCCTCCTCCTCTACTGCCTCTTCCCCATCCCTCTTCTTCTCCTCCTCTTCCACTTACCTCTCCAGACTCTACCGTTCTTCCTCTCTTTGTTTCTGTTTTTTTCCTATTTTTTCGATTCCTATTCCTACTTCTTCCCCTCCCTTCTCCTGTTCCTCCTCCTCCTCCTCCTCCTCCTCCTCCTCCTCCTCCTCCTCCTCCTCCTCCTTCTCTTCCTCTTGCGTTTACTCCAACTACTTCCTTCTTCTTGCTTCTTTTCCTCCCCTTTCTCCTCCTCCTCCTCCTCCCTAGCGGTAAGGCGAGGACCCGATCTTTCAAGTTTAATTTGAGATAAACTAATTGTTTCCGGCGTCTGTGTGGTAATTTGAGGGCCAGAACGTGACCGGAACACGTCTCTCACGGGAACACCACCTGCCCAGGCACATACCTCCGCCTGCTCCCGTGCCTCCTGCTGACTACTGTTCCTCCTCCTCCTCTTCTTCCTTCTCCTTTTCCTCCTCCTTCTCTTCCTGTGCCTCCTACCTGCTTTTTTTCCCCATCTATACAGCTTCCCTCCTTTTCCTTTCTTTTTTTGTTATCTTGTTTGCTTGTTTCTTACTTTCTTTATGTCTATCTTTTTGTCTCTGTTTATCTGTCTGTCTTTCTTCCTTTGTTCGTTTCTTTCTTTTTTTATTCTGTCTGTTTGTCTTACGTCTCTCTCTGTCTATCTGTTTCTCTATTCGCATGTTTTTTTTTGCTTCTTTTTTTTCTTTCTCCTCTAAATTTCCACTGATTTACTATATACCACTTCCAAAAGCTTTCCCTTACACATGAACATCAGAGGAGGACAGAGAAAATACAAAAAGACAATATTTTCACATAGTCTGCCGCAACTCTGAATAGGTTCTTGTTGTTGTTGTTGTTGTTGTTGTCGGTGGTGGTGGTGGTGGGAAGAAATAAGGGAAGGGACGATGGTAAATAAAGGAAAGAGGTAGGGTAGGAAAACAACTAAGGAAGGGATACATGAACAGAGGGGAGGGAGAAAAGTAGAGAGGGAGGAAAGAGGCAAGAAAGAAAATAAGAATAGGAAAGTAAGAGGGGAAAAATGGAGAGGAGAGAAAGGTAGTGATGGTGGCGGTGGTGGTGGGGGGGGGGGAGGGGGTTCTAGGTTGGTTACAGGAAAAAGTAGAGAGGGAGGAAAGAGGCAGAAAAGAAGAATGGAAAGTAAGAGGGGAAAGAGGGAGGAAAGGAAAGAAGGATGGAAAGTTAAGAGGGGGAAAATGGAAAGGAAAAAAAGGTGATGGTGATGATGTTGGTGTTGTTGTTGGTGGTGGTGGTGGTGGCGGTGATGGCGGTGGTTACAGGAAAAGTAGAGATGGGGGAAAGTGGCAGGAAAGAAAAGAAGAATGAGAAGTATGAGGGGAAAATTGGAGAGGAAAGAAAGGTAGTGGTGGTGGTGGTGGTGGTGGTGGTGGTGGTGGTGATGGCGGTGGTTACAGGAAAAGTAGAGATGGGGGAAAGTGGCAGGAAAGAAAAGAGGAATGAGAAATATGAGGGGAAAATTGGAGAGGAAAGAAAGGTAGTGGTGGTGGTGGTGGTGGTGGTGATGGCAGTGGTGGTGATGGTGGTGGTGGTGATGGCAGTGGTGGCGGTGCCGTTGTTTCTAGGTGGAGGCGTTTCCCAGGTTACCCTCCCCAGATTACCGCCAGAAGCTTGCCTCCGCGCGTAAGAGTAACCATAGAAAACCCGCCTATAATTCGATTTGGCATGGGCGTAGCCGGGAAGGGCACGCCTGACTAAGTTGAGCCGGGCTGGGCGCAGATTCTACCTTAAAGGAAAGTGGGAGGGAAAGATGACGGGAGGAGGGAGAGGATTGAAGGAAGAAGAGGAACGAGGTGGAAGAGGGAAGGGAAGAAAGAGGGAAGGGGCGATGGGAGTGACGAAGACGATGAGAGAAGGAAAGTGGAAAGTGGGAGATGAACACACACACACACACACACACACACACACACACACACACACACATAACCCACCTAGGCTCCTACCACACATGCCCAGCCAATGTACAGAAAGGGAGGAGAAAGTAAGGACAGGAAAAGGAAGATATTTGATAGAAAGCAGTTTGTATCTTTAATTCACCCCAACGCAAACCCCCTTCTGCCACCTCCCCGCCTCCCACAGCCACGCTCCAACAGGGAGGAGAAAGTAGCGACAGAAATAGGGAGAAATATGATATAAAACGCTATTTACCTCAATCCAACCTCACCTAAACACCCTTCACCTGCCTTCCCGCCCCCCGTAGCCACACCCCAACACGTGCCCACCCATGTATAAGCCGGAAGGAGAAAGTAGCGACAGAAATAGGGAGAAATATGATAGAAAACGCTATTTACCTCAATCCAACCTTACCCACACCCTCCACCCGCCTCCCCGTCCCGCACAGCCACGCCCCAGCACGTGCCCACCCATGTATCAGCCGGGGAGCGTGAGGGAAAGGCGCCACGCTCCCAACGAGGCTTGAGGGCGCGGTGCAAGCTCACGAGTATGGATTTCCAGCATTAATTCCTTCATTCCAGCGGTTTGCATGGCCAATGGAACACACTACTTTCTATGCAACTAGCGCCTTCACACACACACACACACACACACACACACACACACACACACACACACACACACACACACACACACACACACACACACACTTCCTTTCCATTTCTTTCCTTTCTTATTTTCTTCAATTTCGTTCGTTTCTTTTTATTACTATTTCTCTCTCTCTCTCTCTCTCTCTCTCTCTCTCTCATTATTATTTTCTGTTCCTTGTACTGCAATTCCTTCCCTTTTCTGCGTCAGTTTTCTCGTATATATTTTCCACGACGTTCTCGAGCTAAGCCGAAATAGATATTTTTTTCTTCATATTATCATAATATCTTACTAGACGTGCCTTTATTCTTTCTCTGGCCACCTCTATCTCTCTATCTATCCATCTATTTAACTATCTATCTATCTATCTGTTTATCAATCTCTCTATCTATCTATCTATCGTGGGATGTCAAACTTTGGTTACCGTTCAGAGCGTACACAGTGTCAGCGACGAGCATGAAAACGTCAAGCCCAAGACCAAGACTTTGAACATTGATATTTGAATGTAGCAGGCGACGGCATAAATAGAACAAGATGAAGGGAAATGTTTTACGCTGGCTGGGAGTGAAGAGAGAAAGGAAGAAGGAAGGAAAAGGAAGGGAGAAAGGAAGGAAGGAAAGAAAATGAAGGTATGAAGGTAGGAAGGAGGGGAAAGGGAAAACGAAGGAAAGAAGGAAGAGATGACGGATGGAAGGAAGGAAGAAAGGGAGAAAGGAAGGAGAGGAAAGGGAAAAACGAAGGAAAGAAGGAAGAGACGAAGGATGAAAGGAAGGAAGAAAGGGAGAAAGGAAGGAGAGGAGAGAGAAAACGAAGGAAAGAAGGAAGAGATGAAGAATGAAAGGAAGGAGGAAAGGGAGAAAGGAAGGAAAGGGAAAACGAAGGACTGAGGGAAGAGATGAAGGATGAAAGGAAGGAAGAAAGAAACAAAAGAAGGAGAGGAAAGGGAAAACGAAGGACGGAAGAAGGATGGGAAGAAGGATGGATAGAAGAAAGAAAAGAAGATAGAACGAAAATTACGGTAAGGAATAATGCAAGAGAGTAAAAGAACATGAAAAGAAAATGAGAACTGGCTTATTTTACTTTAATTTTTTTTTTTCTCTTTCTCGTTGCGGCGCAAAATGACTTAGGCTGAAAAAGTAAGATTAAAACGAGAAAATAATAATGATTGGCTAATATTGTCTGACTTTTCATTTTCTTTCTTCATTTTCACATTCCTTTGCCGAGTGACGTTATATCTAAAGAGAAAGTTACAAATTCGTTTATGAGAAAAAAAAATTCCCAATGTTCTTTGATGGAATATGCACTTGAGGCTGCGGCGGGGAACTAAGTTTACTCGCGTCTTTTTTTTTTTTCTTTCTTTTTTCTCAACTGAGCGAAAAATTGCGGGAAACACGACGCTGCCAAAGGTAATGAAAAGTAGGAGAAAAATCACGACTCGGTGTGTGTGTGTGTGTGTGTGTGTGTGTGTGTGTGTGTGTGTGTGTTTACCCCTTTCCTCCATTCCTTTCCATTTTTCTTTTCACTACCATATATTTCTCCTTTATTTCCTCTTTTTTGCCATCCACTTCATATATTATCCTGTCTTTCCTTCTCTTTTATTCATTCCCATTCCTGTCTTCTTTCTTCATATTTTCCCTCTTCTTCCTTCTTTCATATTTTTTTTCCAACGTTCCTATTATTCCCTTTTCCCTCCCTCGTGTCTTTCATTCCCTCACCCACTTCCTCTTTCTCCTTCCTCTTATTCATCTTTGTCCTATCTTCATTTTTCATTTTCCCTGTCTCCTTTTTTCTCTCGAAAAAAGGCGGTGGCCTAGTGGATAAGGTGGTGAGCTTGGGATCGGACTGATGTCGACGCATGGGTTCGAATCCTTCCAGTGCACATATAAAACCCGCCACTACCCCCACTCTGCCACAAGACCCTGGGCAGAAGGCAGAACAATACATGTGCTTATGTGGCTAAAAAAAAAAAAAAAAAAAAAATCATTTTTTTTCTCAGTGATTCTTTTATTTTCCGTCATTCTCATTCTTTTATCGTCCATTTCCTCTTCTTCCCTCTCCGCTGCTCCTCTTGTGTCCTATCATCTTTTTCCTATTTCCCCTTTTCTCTCATTTTATTTTATTTTCGTTCTTCATGCTCATTTGTTTTGTTTTATTTCCTCTTCCTTATCTACTCATTTAACTTTACCTTTTATTGTTTCCATTTCCTCTTATCTCCCTTTCTTCCACTTTCTAATTCTTTTCTACCTTCTTTACCTCCTCTGTTCTTGCTTTTCTCTCCTCCTGCCTTCCCTCGACCTCATTTCCTCTTCCTTATCTACTCATTTAACTCTACTTTTTTATAGTTTCCTTTTCGTCCTAACTCCCTTTCTTCCACTTCCTCATTCTTTTCTACCTCCTTCACCTACTCTTTTCTTCCTTTTCTCTCCTCCTACCTTCCCTCGACCCATTTCTCATTCTTTTCTACCTCCTTTACCTCCTCTGTTCTTACTTTTCTCTATTTCTCATTCTTTTTCACCTTCTTTAACTCTACCTTTCTTGTTTTCCTCTCCTCCTATTTCCCCTCCTCTCCTCCACTTCCTCATTTCTTTCTACCTCCTCTATATCCCAAACTCTACCTTCCAATCCTTTCCAATATTTTTCCAACTTTTCCTCTTTTCTCACTGTCCCTCCCTCACACTTCCTCCTCCTCCCAGCGGGCAGCACCGGGGCAGGTAAGAGAGGTCAGGTAAATTGGCTTGCACCTGAGATGCCAATATTCCGGGAGAGCAGAGAAAGGAGCTCGCCCCCTGCTCTTCCTTCTCTTCCTGCTTCTTCCTGTGTGCCTTCGTGTCCTCCTGCTTTAAGCCACTTTGTCTCTCTCATTCGTCTCTTCTTTTTTATTTCCAAGTTTCGTTTTTATTTTTGGAATGATGTTTAATTCTTCCTATTATTATCTATACTATTTTTTCTATCTATGTTCGTGTCGCTTTTTGTTTCTTATTTTAAACGATTCTTATTTACTTTTTCTTTCTCCTCACTTTTGTATTATTTGTCTTTTTTTTAGCATGACATCCACCTCTGCACTTCCTCCTCCTTCCTGCTTATCCTCACGTCCCTTCTTGCTTTCTCCTGTTTCATGTCAGTCTTCCTTTTCCCGCTCGCCCACCTCTTTTTCCTTCTCCCTTACAGCTCTTAGTCCTATCTTCCTTTTCCATTTTTCCTCTCTTCTTTTCTCATAACCTTCCATCTTTTTTTCCCCTCAGTGCTTCATTCCTTTATCGTCCTTCAAATTCTACTGTCGCCCACTTTTTATTCTTCACTCTCCCCTGTTTATCATATGCCTTATCATCTTTCTTCCTACTCCCCCATTCTCTCATTTTATTTCCTCTTTATTCTTTATGCTCCCTTTCTTGTCTTTTTTTCCCTCATATCTACCATCGTTCACTTCCTCTTCCTTTTCTACTCTTTTAAATCTACCTTTCTTGTTTCCCTTTTCTTTCTAATTTTCATTTTCCGCTTAAATCTACTGTTTTACTTTTCTGTTAGTTTGCTTTACTCCTAGACATCAATCAATTAACATATTACTATTTTTTTCCTGCCTCCTATTTCTACTTCTTTCTTCCTGTACCGCCTTGCTTTCTCCTATTAAAGTCATTGTTCCTTCTCTCATTGTCATTCTCCTTTTCAATCTTTCTTTATTCTTCTGTGGGTTCCTAGACGGAGATCCACCACAAACTACTCTTTTTCTGCCTCTGTTTCTTCCTCTTTTTTTCCTCTGTTTCTTGCCTCGTGTTTCATTTTCATTCTCCTTTTCTATCTTCCTTTATTCTTCTCTTGGTTCCTAGACAGAGACCACCACACACTAGTCTTTTTTTTCTGCCTCTGTTTTTTCCTCTGTCTTCTTATGTCACTTCTTCCTTCCTCCTTTTAAAGTCATTACTCCTTGTCTTATTTTTATTCTCCTTTTCTATCTACTTCTATTTTTCTTTTGGTTTGCTTTATTCCACCACACATTTCTCTTTTTCTCCATGCCTCCTGTTTCTTCCTTTTTCTTCCTATGTCTCTTCTTCTTGCATCCCTTCTGTCGTAAGCCTCTCAGCCATGCCTGTTCTTCTCTTTCCCGTTCTCTCTTTGTATTTCGGCTTCCTCTTTCTCTCTGTCTCTGTTTTCTTCCTCAAGGCCTTATCCCATTCTCTCTTCCTTTTCGTTTCCTTCTTCTCTTTCTTTTCGTTTTCCATTTTTTTTACAGCATTCTTTATCTATTTTTTTAAGCCTGCCACCTTCTTTTCATATTCTTAAAGACGAAAGAAAGCGGTGGGAAATATTACAAAACGAACGATATGAAAACTAAAAAAAGCGAAAAACACGAAGCGAAAACAAAGATACCGATAAAAAAAAGTTTAAAAAAAACATAGATGGAGGTAGAAAATAAAAGAACAGCGAATATGTTGTGCAGCTAAAGGGCAAGAGAGGAAGAAGGTGGGAGTGACAAGGATCTGGTAAAGGGACAGGACAGGAAAAAGTTGTGAAGAAACATGAGAAGGGGAACAAGAGAGAGAGAGAGAGAGAGAGAGAGAGAGAGAGAGAGAGAGAGAGAGAGAGAGAGAGAGAGAGAGAGAGAGAGAGAGAGAGAGAGAGAGAGAATATATCAAGGAAAGACGAGACACAAGATGAAAACAGAAAAAGAAATATGGTGAAAAAGAAAACTATGGAACGTAAACAAAAAAAATTAAAAATCAACTAGAGGAATGATGAAGAGTGATGATGATGATGATGATGATGATGGAGATAATAGTGATGAAGGAGATGAAGAAGAAGGAGGAAGGAGGAAGGAAAATGATGATGATGATGATGAATGTGAGAGCAAATGGGAGGCAGTGAGGAATGTGGAGGAAGATGGAGAGAGGAGAATGAAATGAAGAGAGAATTGTGTGGAGGGTGAAGGAAAGAGAAATGGAAAGTGGAGAGAAAAATGAAGGAGGAGGAGGAGGAGGAGGAGGAGGAATTACATTTCAGAACAACATTAACGAAAGATAATTCCTCTCTCTCTCTCTCTCTCTCTCTCTCTCTCTCTCTCCATTCCCTTACTGTTTTCTCTTTCTTCTTGTTTCTCGTAATCTAGTTTGTTTCATTTTTCCGCGTCTGCTTTTTCCTTTATTTTCCTCGCCTTCCTCAGGCTGTTGCATCATATATAAATTTTCCTTCCTTGTCGTAATTCTATCTTGTGTTTTCTTTTAATTTTCCTTTTATTTTCTTTCTCACTTTTAGTTTTCCCTTCTTGAGGTTTCGTGTCTTTCTCTTTTGTTTTCGCGCTAACTTTCTTTTCTTCTCGTGTTCTTGTATTTTATTGTCAGTCTCGTTTCAATTATTCTTTTCTTTATTATATTATCTAGTACCTCCATTTACAAATTTCTCTTGAATTACTGTTTTTCCTCACCTTTCAATAATCTCTTTGTCAATAATCTTTTTTTTTCCTTCAGTTACGAATCCTTTCCAATTCTGGGTTCAATATCACCGCTCCTCGAATTATTTTTTTTCCTCTTATCTATTTCCTCCTTTTCCCCTCCAAACAAAAGATTTTTATTCTCCTTATATAAGGTTTCCTCTACTGTTTATCTATGTATTATTCCTTAAATAGTTTATCTCAATGTACGATCATTTTGCCATTTCTTTAGAACATCTCTGCATTTCTTTATAAACATTTTTCGCAAAGTTTTATTCTTCTTTCAAATGAATTAAACCGGAAGCCAAACAATCACAGAGCACTAAATATGATTGCAATACACTTTCCAACACTGAAACACATATTCGTTGAGCGCAAATCGAGAGTTAAAGAACGTGACCTTCATTTCTATTTCTCTTCCTAATTCTTTACATTTTGTTTCATTACTTTCCCCTTCCTCTTATTTGGTCCCCCGAGAAATTTTCTTAATATCCTTGTTGTGAATTCTCTCCTTCACACCTTTAATTGAAGCTTTTACCTGTTTGAGAGAGAGAGAGAGAGAGAGAGAGAGAGAGAGAGAGAGAGAGAGAGAGAGAGAGAGAGAGAGAGAGAGAGAGAGAGAGAGAGAGAGAGAGAGAGAGAGGTTTTTGTTTTTTTTTTGTGTGTGTGTGCGTGTGTGTGTGTGCGAGTGTGTAACTAATGACCACCCAAGGAAATTGATTTCTTTCGCTGTTCTTTAATCTTTCAACACTCGTGTCAGATTTTTTATATGTCTGAGAGGATAAGGTAGAGGAGGAGGAGGAGGAGGAGAATAAAGGCGGTGGCTGAGTGGTTAGCGTGCGGGTCCCGCATTCACCGCGTGATGGACGACGCGGGTTCGAATCTCCCGCTGTCACCTGAGATTTTTCAGTCACCGCCGAGTGGCTTAAGACTACCCATATGCTGTCCTGAAGACCAACCATCAACCCGGACTCTAGAGGAAACCGTCCAAGTGAATCAAGAACGAGCTCCGGGGAACAGCATGAGCCAAGAAAAGATGGCGCCACTATAAAACACTTGCCCGCGCCATGACGGGCTGGGGTCGACTACTATCCAGGCCTCTTAAGAAAGCCTAACGGCGCTATGGAACAAAGGAACAAACCTTAGGTAAAGCGGGGAGAAAGAAGAGGCAGATGATGATGATGATGAAATGGTATAGAGTAGGTGAAGTAAGGCCATGAAAGGTAAAAGGGCTGATGGAGTATATATTAGGTAAGATAGAACAGGTAAATTATAGAGTAGGTAAAAATATAGACGATGTAGGAGAAGGAAGGAATTGGGATGAAGTAAAGGTCATGAAAGGTAAAGGACAGGTAAGCCAATAACGGGTAATATATGGAGCGATTAAGGTATAAGTAGGTAAGGTATGGTAAGGTAAGATAGAGGAGAGGTAAGGAAAAAAGAGGTAAGGTATAGGGCGATCAAAGTATAGGTTGGTGAGGTAGGGAAAGGCGAAAGACAGATGAGGAATAAAACAGGAGAGGTGTAGAGCAACTGAGATATGGGTTAGGTAAGGTGTAAGACAGGTATGCTATAAGACAGGTAAGGAACTGGACAGGTGAGGTATGAAACAGGTCAGGTGTAGGGAAGGTGAAGTATGGGCTAGGTAAGGTATAAGACAGGTATGCTATAAGACAGGTAAGGATTGGACAGGTGAGCTATGAAACAGGTCAGGTGTAGGGAAGGTAAGGTATGTGTTGGGTAAGGTATAAGACAGGTATGCTATAAGAGAGGTGAGATGACAGGTGAAGGGGTAGGCCAGGTAACTATTGGGGGTGTGGGTGAGGAGGGTCAGTAATGCCTCATAATATGGCCTTCGGGAGTGAATTACCTGTCCAATGGCTCACGACACACGCCGGTCAGGTAGGGGGCAGGTAAAGGTGGGCCGTATGTGTTTAATCTTCGTTCGTTTGTTACTGTCACCAGGCTTGCTTTGTGACTGTTGTTGTTGTTGTTGTTGTTGTTGTTGTGGTGGTGGTGGTGGTGGTGGTAGTTTTATCTTGTTATTCGTATTGCTTTTCTATTTCCTATTCATCCCTCCTAATAATACTTTTTCTTTTCTTTTCCTCCTGTTTCTGCTTCATTCTCTTTTCCTACTCCTCTTACTACTTACAATACTACTACTACTACTTCTACTTTTACTACTACTACTACTACTACTACTACTACAACTACTACAACTACTGTTACTACTACTACTACTACTACCACTACTACTGCTATCATCCCAAACACTATTATAACTGCTGGATCTTACTGTACTGATTCTAATTTACATAGGGAGTCTCATTAATATTATTTGTTCACATAAATTAGCAGAACAAATAAATAAATCGTCACTCTTCGAATTTGAAACATATTTATTTATGTGTGCGCCAAATGAGGACTGTCACTTTTTTTCCATTCTGTAAAACACCAAAAAGAGGAATAAAAAAAAAAAAAAACAGCCGGTCCGAACGTGTGAGCCTGACCTTTACCTTCATCAAGTATTATAATGAGCAGGTGTAGCCTCTCGCACCCGCTTATGACCTTTTCTCTTCTTCTGTTATGTAGTCTTTCAGCTGCATGCCTCTCTCCCTCCCTCCCTCCCTCTTCCCTCTTCCCTTCCTCTTCAGCATACTTTCCTCCTTTACCTCCATCTAATTAGACACTGCTAAAGGCTGCGTTAATAAGGTAAAACGCTTCCCCCTTAGATTACTTTGATGCACACACACACACACACACACACACACACACACACACACACACACACACACACACACACACACACACAGGCTCAATAATGGTAGCGATGATGACGTTGACGATGATGGTGAAAAAAAATGAAGCAGAAAAGAATGATGACGACCAAAATGATGATGATGATGATGGTGATGATGATGATGATTGCAATTTCTTACCTTTTTCCCGTCCACAGGTGAGTAAAAATGCAATCCACTCAACATACCTGAAAAGAGACAAACAAACAATTAGCTGCAATAGAGAAAAACAAAATTAAACACAAGAGTACCTGGACACTCTCTCTCTCTCTCTCTCTCTCTCTCTCTCTCAATTCACTTCTCGACACCTAAAACAGAAAGCCTTCCTTAAATCTATTCAAGACGTTCAAAGGGACATCAAAAACTCTTTAAGGCGATCGCAAACTCTTTAATGAGATCAAGAGCCTTTAATGGGATCAAGGACCTAATCCAACACCATCACCGTGACCTTGCTTAATTAAAGACTAGAGATAAGTAATTGGTCTACCTTCTTCTCTCGCACCTAGCCTCCTCCTCCTCCTCCTCCTCCTCCTCCACCTCCTCCTTTGCTCCTCCTCTCCCACTTCCTCTTCCTTTTCTTCCTCTTCTTCTTATCTCTCACCGGCTATCTTTCTCCTCCTTCTCCTTCTTCTTTTTCCACTTTCTCTACCTCCTCCTTCTCTCCTCTTTCACCAGTTTATCTCCTCCCCCCATTCCTCTTCCTACTTCTCTTCCTCCTTTTTCCTATTCTTTTCTCTCACCAACTCTCCTCCTCCTCCTCCTTTCTCTTTTTATTTTTTGTTCTTCCCTCTTCCTCCTCCTTCTACTCTTCTTTTTCACCTGCTGTTCTCCTCCTCCTTCCAATACTATTCCTTTCCCCCATTCTCCTTCTCCTCCTCCTTCTTCTCTTTCTACAATGGTTCAGTGACTCCAGATGTTCATTTTTTTTAATCTCCTCTGATTTTGGATCCACCTCTCCCTTCTCACCCTCTTCTTCTCTTCCCTCTTTCATTCCTCTTCTTCTCTTCCTTTCAATCTCGGTTCCCTTTCCTCTATATTCTCATGGATACACAACCCTTCCCCTCACTCTTTTTTTTTTCTTTTACTTTTTCTTTTTCTTAGTGTTCATTCTTCTTCTTCTTCTTCTTCTTCTTCCACCTTGATTAAATTAGGCAAAGCAAAAGGTGGTGTACAGATGATAGAAAAAAATACTTTATCTTCAAAACAACGACACCCACCTTCACCATCACCACCATCACTACCACCATCACCACCATCACCATCACCACCACCACCGTAACAGGTTCCCGGGTAAGCGACACACCTGGGCACCTCAACATCACCTCCATAAATCAAAAGGTCCAATTAATCCTTTATTATAGATAAGATTGGGCGCCCGAGAGAGAGAGAGAGAGAGAGAGAGAGAGAGAGAGAGAGAGAGAGAGAGAGAGAGAGAGAGAGAGAGAGAGAGAGAGAGAGAGAGAGAGAGAGAGAGAGAGAGAGAGAGAGAGAAAGTATTAAAAGTGGAATGAACAAAATTGGAGAGAAAGAAGGAAGGAGAGGAAAGGAAAGGAAAGGTGAGGCAAGAATAGGAAAGGAACAAAGGTGGGTGGAATGAAAGAAAGGAAGGATGTAAGGAGGAAAGATGAAAGAACAGAAAAGAAAGGAAATGAGCAAATAAAGTTGAGTAAAAATGGAAAGTAATAAAAAAAAATTAAAAAAAGTTACTCAATGACAGACAGACAAACAGACAAACACACAGAAACCTCAACCAGCCACAACTCAAAAAAAAAAAAAATGGCAAACGAAACTACACTCATGACAGGAGAGAGAACACGCGCGAAAACCAAACCAAAACAAAACAAACCCACAAAACAACGCCGTGAGCCTCTGGAGTAATAATTGAAAAGCAGCTATTTACTATGCACTGAAGGGAAGCGATCGGGGCTGCGGCGGCTGTGACCCAAAGCGGCGATAACTACACGAGACAGTTATTGCTAAGAGGGTGAGAAAGGAGCCGCGGGTCGTTAAATCAAGGTAGGTATGGTGAAGGGAAGGAGGGGCTGAGGGAGGTGAAAGGAGGGGGAGGGAAGGGGGTTGAGAAAGAGGGTGGTTAGAGGAAAAGGAAAGGGAGTAGAGAGAAGGGGGAGTGAAAGGAAGAGGGGGTGATAGGTAAAGGGAAGTAGGATAGTAGGGGATGAAGGGAAGTGGAGGGAAGGGTGTTGATAGGAAAAGGGGAAGGGTGAAGGAAGGTGGAGTGTGGGGGTGGGAAGGGGGTTGACAGGTTGAAAGGAAAGGGGGAAGGGGCAAGAGAAGGGTAGGGAAAGGGGTAAAGGAAGAGAGGTAATAGGAAGAGGGAAGTGAAAGGGTAAGGGACGAAGGGAAGTGGAAGGAAGAGAGGTAAAAAAAAAAGAGAGGGAGAAGAGGTACGAGAAAGAGGAGGAGAAGAAGGAGAAGGAGGAGAAAGAGGGAAGGGGAGTGGAGGGAAGTAGAGAGAGGAAGAATGGAGATAGAAGCCAAGGAAAAGGAAGGGAGAAGAGGAGATAAATATGGGAAGAAAAGGCAAATATAAAAGAATGAAGGAGGAGAAGAAGGAAAAGAGGAAGATGAGGAAGAATAGGAAGGGAGAAGAGGAGGTAAATGAACATGTGAAGAAATGCAAACAGGGAAGAGTGGAGAGGAAGAAGAGTAGGAAGAGACGAAGGAGTAGCAGAAGATGGAGGAGGAGGAAGGGAGGAAGAAAAAAATAGCGCAATAACAGGACAGGAGAGGGACAGGTGAGATGAATAAGGTGTAACAGGCAACTTTTCCTCCAATAATGAGACTATCAAGAAGGGGGAGGGGGGGAGGGGGAGGTGAAGGGCAGGGAGGGAAAGGGAAATGGTGAGAGATGAGATGGATGGCTTAAAAGATGGGGAGCGATAGTGAAGGGGTGAATGGGAAGTGATGGTGATGGAAGGGGTAAAAGAATGGGAAAATGAAGGGGAAAGGTTAATTATGAGAGGCTTAAGAAGGAAGAAGAGGAAGAGGAGAAAGAGACTGGGAAGGAGAGAAGACAAGAAAGACTAGAGGAGATGAGTTAGAAGAAGAAAGGAAGGAAAGAAAAAGCGAAGAGAGAAACGGAAAGAAAAACAGATTGGTGAGAGGAGGAGAAGGAGGAGGAGAAAGGAGAGAAGAGAAGATGAGAAAGACTAGACAGAGGAGAAGATGAGCTAGAAGAAGAAAGGAGGGGATGAAAAAGCAAAGAGAGAAACGAAAAAAAAAACAGATTGGTGAAAGGAGAAGGAGGAAAAGGAGAGGATAAAATAGAAAGAAAAGAACACGAAGAGAGGACGAGGAGAGAAAGAACAAGAACAAAACGAACGAGGGGGAGAGAGAGAGAGAGAGAGAGAGAGAGAGAGAGAAGAACCAAAAAGAAGTGAAGAGCAAGAGAAAACAAATTGTCCTGAGGAATCTCCACTATGGACAAACCAAGGACACAGACAGACACAAACAGACATGGCCAAGAGATCACCGTCCCTTTAGTGTACTCTGAAGGGCCACTCCAGACCCGAGACACCTGGCGAAGTAGCAGTAGCAGGCAATACAGGTGACTATCTCCTACAGGTAAACAGGAAGTGAGGGTCAGAGGGTGTGAAGATCAGGCGTAACAGGAGCTGACACATCAAAGGGAGGAAGAAAGGGAAGTGGAGGAAGGGAAGGTGGAGGAGGAGGAGAAGGAGGAGCAAGGCGATACCCAAAGGAAGAAGGAAGGGGGTGAAGAGTGGAAAACGAAACTATTGCTGCGCAAGAGATTGATGTTGCATGTTTTACTTTCCTTCACTTTCCCTCCCATCAAAGTTAACTGGAGGCTGAAGGCGGCGACGGGAGGGGGAGGAGGCGGTGAGAGGAGGGAAGGGGAGAAGGGAAGAGGAGGAACGAAGAAAAGTTGCGTGGCGGGGAAGATGAAAGAGATGCTGTCTGGCTGGTCGTCTGGGTGGTATTCTGACTGTCTGTACGGCTGTTTTGCATGTATGTTTGTGTGGATGGTTAACTATTTGACGATCTAGCTATCTGCATGTTTTCTGGCTGACTATCTGGCTATGTGTTTACCTGTTTGTGTAGATTACTTGCAGTTTAATATGTCTGGTTTAATATAGCATGTCTGTTTGTATGACTGGGTAACTATTGGCTACCTGACTAACCGTATGTCTTCTGGTTGTCTATCTGGTTGACTGTCTAACTGTCTGGCTGTCATCTGTGAGTGCCTGTCTGACAGATTCATTGGGTTCATTATGCATAGATTTGGGAATAGCCTCTTTGACTGTCTGCTTCTCTATCTGCCTGTCTGTTTGTGTATCTTCAATCTAGCTGTCAGTTTTGCTATGTGTTGGGTTCTGTCTCTGTCTGTCTGTCTGTCTGTTTGGTTTGCTGGGTCTGATGTACCTACTCCTGCTGTCTCTGTCTGTCTGTCTGTCTAGCTTTGCCTCTTCAACTCTGCTCTCTGTATCTGTTTATTGGGAGTCTGTCTGTCTGTCTGTCCGTCTGCCCGATTTCCTGTCTGTTTGTCTGAGTACGTTTTAAATCTGCCTCTATCTCGCTGCTTCATTGGGTCTGGCATACCTACTCTGTTCGTCTGTCTGTCTGTCTGTCTGTGTCTGTCTAATTCTCTGTCTCTTCATTCCGGCTTTCTGTCTTGCTAGTTCATTGGGTGTCTGTTTGTCCGCCTGTCTGTCTGTCTGTCTGTCGAATCCTCTATCTGTCTAGCTATGTCTCTTTATTCCGGCTTTCTGTCTTGCTAGTTCATTGGGTGTTTGTTTGTCCGTCTGTCTGTCTGTCTGTCTGTCTGTCTGACTGTTCGGCATATTCTACTCGCCCGGCGCGCGTTGTCGTGAGTGAAGCACCGCCCCTAAACCTCTTACGGGCGGGCGCGGCGGTGGAGGCATCTGGCGGCAAACTGTGAACACTACCTCCTAATGAAAAACCTAAGCCGCTTAAGTATACGTAATGCCGGAGAGAGAGAGAGAGAGAGAGAGAGAGAGAGAGAGAGAGAGAGAGAGAGAGAGAGAGAGAGAGAGAGAGAGAGAGAGAGAGAGAGAGAGAGAACATAGGTTATAAGAGTAAGGAAAAATGACATGCACCAGGCTACAAAGATTCACACACACACAAACACACACACACACACACACACACACACACACACACACACACACACACACACACACACACACACACACACACACACACACACAAACACCTTTCAAACACACGTCTTAAGTCCTTTCCTCACTTCTTACCCTTTTCCCTTGCTCATTCTGCCCTCCTTTTGGCTTCGCTCTCTACTCCTTTTCCTTCCTTCCCTCTCCTTCCTTCCTTCCCGTCTTCCACACACATATCTACACATCCCTTCCCTACATGCCTCGTCACTCACTCACTCCTCCCCTTTCTCCTTCCCCTAGCATCACCTCTCTGTCTTCTTTCCATCTTTTCCTCTCCTTTCCTCCCTCCCACGCACGCACGCACCGGTTTAACTAAGAAGTGGAAGATTACCCAAGAAGAGATTTGCCGGAGGCTCTACAGACGCCACTTTAATTAGCAGCGACAAAGACAAACAAGGAGAGGGAGCGGGAGAAGAGAGACGCCTTGACGACCTACCACGAGGACGGAGGCGCTGATGGCTTTCCCGACGCCTTAGATTTAGCCTTAGCCTTGTTCCTGCTCCCTCAAGACGTCGGGATATTAGAGAAAATGCGTCTTACTTATACTTATGCAAAATGGTGTGATAATGTAAGGATAATAGGAGCAGAAAGTAGCGGGCTTTTTCTTTCATTATTGTTTTCATTTTTTTTTTTTTACGCCCTTACACTGTCTCCTCTCCTGTAAAAAAAAAAAAGAAAAAAAAAGACGTGTTGATAAAAGAAGAGCGCTCAAAGGTTGTCTTATTGTTGATTTATATTTTTTGTTTTCTATTTTTTTTTACAGCAAAGGAAACAGCTCAAGGGCAAAAAAAAAAGAGGAAACAATAATGAAAAAAAGCCCGTAAGTTATGTTTTGTTATCGTTAAGTTTTTTTTTTTCTCTTCTCTCTTTTTTCTCTCTTGATTAAAAAAAATGCCGTTAGAAGCTTTTTTTTAATAGACAAAGTACTACCTGGTTTGTTTGTTTTTTTGGCCTATTCTAAAGTGTAGGATTTTTCTTTCTATTTTTTTCATATTTGCCTTTCATCTCGCTTACATTAGTGACAAAAACAAGAAAAGAGGGTTTTTTTTTTTTTGTGCTGTCATATTTTTTTTTTTTTAGAAGCCGATGCGGGAGGCGTTCAATTTCACTTACCGCTTTTTACATTTTTTTCTTATTTCTTACGTAATTTTCCTTCCCTCTTCTCCTCCCTCATTATTCCTTTTCATTCTTCCTCGCCTCCTTCTCTTTCTTCCCTCCTTCTTGCCTCTTCCACCTATTCCTTATCCCTCTTCCAACTTTTATTGTCGCATTCCTTCTTCCTCTCTTCATTGCCCCAAACATCCTCCTCTTCTTCATTCCGATTTCCCCTTTTTCGTTATCTATATCGCCCCTTTCTTCATCCGCCGGTTCATTCCTTCTTCATCATCTCCTCCTCCTCTTCCCTTTTCATACGATCTCTCCCACCTACACAATATTCCCTTCTCCTCCTGCTCTTCTCCTCCTCCTCTTCATCTCTCCCTCTTCATTCTCTCTCCTTTACCTACTGAACCTCATGTCCTCATCTCCGCCTACACATGCACAACCTCTTCACCCCTCCTCCTCCTCCTCCTCAGAGAACAGCGTGTAGTTCTTAATGGTGAAGCATCCGATTGGCAACCCGTAACCAGTGGCGTGCCCCAAGGTTCGGTCCTGGGGCCAACACTATTCATAGTTTACGTAGCCAAATTCACCGACGACACCAAATTAGGAGGCACGGTAACGAACAGTAAATATTGCGAGAACATTCATTCAGACTTAATAAGACTTGCCGATTGGAGCGAAAAATGACAAATGTGTTTCAACGTAGATAAATGTAAAGTAATGTACATAGGTGAAAAGAATCCTAACTTTAAATATCAGATTCAAGGACATGAGCTCAGCGAAGTAAAACAAGAAAAAGATCTTGGTGTCATTATCAGTAATACTCTTAAAATGAGTGATCAGTGTTCTGCGGCGAGTAAAAAAGCCAATATGATGTTAGGATTAATCTCAAGAAACTTTGATTATAAATCACCCGAACCTATGAAGAGATTATATTTAGCATTTGTAAGACCACACCTAGAATACGCCGTTCAGTTCTGGTCACCGAATTATATCAAAGATCAAGTTTTGCTAGAAAGGATACAGCGACGAGCAACCAAACAAATTCCAGCGCTCCGAAACTTGACGTATGATGAGCGTTTAAAGCGTTTAGATATGTTTTCTTTAAAGAAGCGAAGAGTAAAAGGGGACTTAATTGAAGTGTTCAAAATCCTTAATAGATTCGAAAACATTAACCCAGATAGTCTATTTCAGAGAGACACCAACACAATAACACGCAGCAACGGTATGAAGTTAAAGGGAAACCGATGTAACACATTGGCGCGCAGAAGTTATTTCAATAATAGAGTCGTCGATCACTGGAATAGACTCCCACCGTCAGTAGTTAGCGCACAGAGTATTGATAGCTTCAAGTCTTCATTGGATAAGTATTTCAGGGATATAAGATTTTACTGCCCCTTTTTCATATGCTTCAGGCAGTGAGGTGTGGGAACAGTAAGGTTAACAGGATACTGGAGCGTACCCCTGTACCGAAGGTAAACGAGGATCAAGCCTCTACCGGTAACCCCTGAAACTACATCTCACCCCATCGTGAGCAGTCCAATTTAATACTAGCTTTTTTTTATGACTCAACTACATACACTGTTTACTGACCCTTTTTCGTGTGTCTCAGGCAGCCAGCAGCACAAGTACAACCTGAAGACATTAGTTTCCCCCACAGCTTAGATCACCAGTACTGTAAGTTAAGGGTAGTAATTTCCTCTAATTTCTCTCTTTACTGTAAAATTTCCATGTCCCTTTCTTCCTTAAAGGAACATGGTGTTCTCTTCTAACTGTTTCCTGCCGGTGGGGAGGAGCCTTCATCTATTCTATCCTGTCCTACCACACGTAGTTTACTAGTAGTAGCGGTAGTAAACAGACACCCTCGCCATAGACCGACAAGTCTTCTGGTGTCTGTTCTTCCTATGTATTCCTATGTATTCCTATGTATCCTATGTATTCCTCCTCCTCCTCCTTACCTCACAGCTGCAGATCACGCTGACTAATTAGCGGACTCAAGGAGGACAATACGGACTTGAGGGCGCACTGCAACACCTGTTTCACCTGACTCGCCCGGCTCAGCCCTCGTTGTGCCGCCAGCCAGACAGGTAAACAGGCAATAAAGCGGGTGGATACAGACAGGTGGAGAGGCAGAGAGATGGATGGATAGGCCAGAGAGATAGACGAAGACAAAAACAGGTGTACAGAGAGACAGAAGATAGACAGACAAATAGACAAATGGATAAATAAACAATAAATCAGGTATACAAACAGGTGGAGAGGTAGACAGGTGGATAGACAGGTGTGAAGACTAATAGCAACACAAAGTTAAAGACAGAGACAGACAAATAGACGGGTAAACAGAATAGCACAGGAAGGTACAGTAACTGAGACAGGTAAGTAGAAGGAGAGGCAGACAGCAGGATAGACAAGTGGGAAAATAAACACCCAGACAGACTTAGACAAAGACAGAGACAGAAAAACAGACCCACGGACAGGTAGATAGAAAGTAACAAGACAAGCAGACAACATGAAAAAAAAACAGGAACACAGACACACGACCAAATAGGCAGACAGGACAGGCAGACAGAAAGCAAAACGATAAACAAGCAACATAAAAAGTCACTTAACCAGGTAAATGAACGCCATATCAATAAAACAAAAAAACACATCCAAGAAAGTAGCCACACACACACACACACACACACACACACACACACACACACACACACACACACACACACACACACACACACACAAACAACCTTCCCTCGGCCGCCACACTCCCACAAGCAAGGTTAAGAAGCCTAATTAGATCGTTCCTTATCCTGGGCTTCAAGAGCTTCAACCAGAGCCACTTAAGACGCCCTTGTGACGCCCCGAACTGTATTCCCTGAGGCCGCGACTCCTCCTCCTCCTCCTCCTCCTCCGCCTCCTCCTCCTCCTCCTCCTCCTCCTCCTCCTCATCATCATCATCATCATCATCATCACCATCATCATCATCATCCTTAAAGACCGCCCTTCATCTTTTTCTTTTTTTTCTTCTTATTGTTCTTCTTGTTCTTGTTCTTGTTCTTCTTCTTCCTTCTCTTTCTCCTTAAAGAGAACACTTCCTCTTAGTTTCCCTCTTTCCCCTCCCTCTTATAATATACCCCTCCTCCTCCATACTCTAATACCCTTATCCATCCCCTTCCCTTAAGACTTTCACCCCTTTTACCAACCCCCCCTTTCCCCTCCCTTACCTTCGCCCCTAACACCTGAGCGAGGGGGGGGGGGGGCAGACGCGCCATAACTTCACCTGGAAAACTAATTAAGTGAGCCTCATCAAATCTGCCAGGCCGCCATTACCTGGGGAAGGCGTAAATTAAGGTGAGCGAGAAAAAAGTGACGCGCCGCCCAGGTACGCCACGAGTTACGGAACCGATTCGGTAAAAGACTTTTCGGCCAGGGGGGGGGACGGTTAGCGGGGAGAGGGATGGGGTGGTTTGAGGTTGTTTGTTTGTTCATTAGTTGTTTTTTGTTTCTCTTTGTTTTTCTTTCTCTTCCTTTCTCTCATTATTATTATCTTTATTATTATTATTTATTGTCTTACTTTGTTTTTTTTACCCTACTTGTCTTTTGTTCACCTTCCATATTTTTCATCTCTTATTTTTGTTTGTTCTCCTTCCTTTGTTTGTTTTCTGTTTTCTTGTTGTTTACCTTTTGTTTTCTCTCTCTCTCTCTCTCTCTCTCTCTCTCTCTCTCTCTCTCTCTCTCTCTCTCTCTCTCTCTCTCTCTGGCTATTCCAAAAATCTCCTCCATTTCCTTATCCTCATTTCTCATTTCCTTCCCCACTCTTTCATTCCTTTTATCGTCTCTTTTTTTTCTCTTCACTCTCGTCATTCTCTCCATTCTCCTCCTCATCTTCTTCTTAACTTCACCTTCCTGTCTGCCTGCTTTGCCTCCTAATTAAAACCAGGTATGAAGGTGAGTCACAGGTATAAGTTTATAAGGTTAAAAGGTAGAAGGTATAAAGTGAAAAAAAGTTGTTGTCTCCTCCTGTGTGTGTGTGTGTGTGTGTGTGTGTGTGTTTGAAACGCATATTACATTTCATTTCAGTTCCAGACATTTGACACACACACACACACACACACACATACACACACAGACCAAAAAAAATCGCAATACTCTCTCTCTCTCTCTCTCTCTCTCTCTCTCTCTCTCTCTCTCTCTCTCTCTCTCTCAGTGTTTTTCGTCAATAAAGAAGATATACGAGTTGAAGTCTTCTGCTGGAGGAGGAGGAGGAGGAGGAGGAGGAACACGAAGAAACACAAAGAAAGAACAAACAACAGCAGACCTGATGGTCCTTACGAGGCTGTTTGTGACAAGCTACACTAACTATCTAATCAAAGGTGGAAGATGAAGGACAGCATCATCCACAACGCAACGAATGCGGGGCCGACACGCAAACCAATCAGCCACCGCCTCTTTTAAGATCCTAGGGGTAAGTTTGTCTGGACCAGGAGCTTTGCTGACTTTAATCTTTTCAATTGTGCGTAAAATGTCACTTTCTACGATGAACAAGCCATTTTAAATCTTTTCGGTCCTTCTAACCTCCGGCGGTTGAGGTAAATACGGATGCGAAAAAAGTTATTTAGGATTGTAGCCATTTCATTTTCATCGTTCGTGTGGTTACCATTATCATTGGCAACTGGTCCGATACTACAAGTGAGTGACTTTTTTATTATTTACATAACTAAAAAATTCTTTAGGATTAGATTTACTTGTTTCCGCTATATATTCTTCAAGATTTTTCTTGCTTCGTTTTATTAATTTCTTGGTTTCGCGGCGAATTCTGTCCAACTCTAGTTTGTCAGCCTCACTCTGAGTTAATATGTATCTACTGTATACGCGGTTTTTTTAAGAGATCGGCTATTTTGAATTTCGTTATTCCACCATTTGGGTTTCTTCTTAATAGTTGAGCGTCTGTTACGATAGGGTACGCATATCTTTATGGCATTGTTCAATATTGTGGTGAAGGCCTCCCACGATTTATCAATATCTGTTTCCTTTGAAATTACAGTCCAGTCAGAGTTATTGATAAAAATTGATCGGAGTCTTACGAAATTCGCTTTCTGATAATTTGCACCTTTTCTTTACTTGCAATTACTTTACTTTAATTTATTTTGATGCTGAATGTGATTATTCGGTGATCGCTAGAACTAAAAACTGGACCAATATTTACTTCTTTAACTAGATCAGCTGTCGTTGAAAAGATAAGGTCAAGTATACTAATTCCGAGTCGATCCTTGAAATTGTTGATGTAAATCACTTTCTAATAAATTTGTGAACAGGCCGAGCCCTGTATGAGCGTTCAACGGTTCGCCCCATCTTTTCACTGGAAAGTTAATTCCCCCACAGTTCCTGCCTCGCAACTGCTACTTGTTTCTAATATTAATTCATATCAAGAGTCTGTCTGCCCTGGCGGTCTATAGATTAGTCCAACTATTATTTTACGAGACTTGTTTTTAATTTCAATGAAGATCGTGTCCACATTGGTTATAATATATGTTTTCACGGATAATGGATGGAGAGAGTTGTGGATATATAAGATAACGCCTACACCCTGTTTATTCTCTCTTTCGTGACTAAAAACCTTATAACCCGGTAATCTATATTCCGCAATGAAATCTCTATTTGGTGTCTATCCAAGATTCTGTGACTCCGATGATGTGATAATGATTTGTAGCTGCGAGTGCTTCTAAGTCTTCAAATTTGTTACGTAGGCTACGAGCGTTTATATATCAAGCTTTAATATGATTGGGTCGGGGGTTGCGCTGGTTGAGTGCTCCCTCACCATGGAGCTGCTGGTGTTCTCACCTTGACGTTTTTTTGGCTTTCGAAGAGCCACTTGGTCACACAGCAGCCTCCCGAACAAGTCCAAATCGTAATAAAAACTGTTCCACAAGCTAACGAACTGGAGGTTTTCTTGTAAGCAAAGGGAGTGAAGTCTGTTGTTCTTGCTGAAAGCCTTACTGTAAAAGCTAGGTTCGGCACCGACCCTCGGGAGGATTCCTGAGACTATGATGTTACTGGCATCCATGTTTCGTTTATACTACTTGATCATGCGGCGGTATTTTTCAAGCAGTTCCTCAGAACGGGTTGTCCTTACGTCATTACTGCCCGCGTGAATGACAAAGAGGGTGTTTCGGTCGGCATTACTCGTGACATCATCGTTCAATGCGATGATATCGTCCAGTCTAGCACCTGGATAACAGTAACGTTTTCTGCGGCCGTTTGATGAACGACCACAAAACTCAACCAGCTGGCCACGCACCATGGAGTCCCCAACTAGGCGAGTCTCAAACTCATCCTCTATGGTGTCTCTCAGCACCTAGAACCTATTGAAGGTAGTGGGGGTTAGTAAAGGTTTCATTGCCTGCTTCGGTTTGGCTCCATTCCTTACAGGTTGAAACCCGTCATCCAGTGAAGCAGGAAGAGAAGCATTATGTGGGGCAGGTTGGGAGTTAGCCTGTGAGGCAGGCTGAGAATTACCTTGTGAGGCAGGCAAGGAGTTTGCCAGTGAGGCAGGCTGGGAGCTTTCCTGTGAGTCAGGCTAGGGGTTAGCCTGTGAGGCAGGCTGGGGGTTATTCTGTGAGGCAAGCTGGGAGCTAAGCTGTGAGGCAGGTAACGCGTCCTCCCGAAGCAGGAGGGTCGTTTAGAGGGGGCACAGTCTCGGTGGAGGGCCTCTCCACCATCGAGGTGGAGTCACTGCCACATAGTTAGCAACTAATTCCTGAATGGCTTCAAACTTCTTTTCAAGAGCATGGTGTTTGTTTCTCCATTCGGTCACAGCCTGCTTAAGTCTAAATCTTTGAATACAGAGGCGACAAGTTCTACTCAGCTGGAAGTATTGAGCCGCAAAACGTCCGGAACAGACGTCAAACTTACTGAGTCTCGGAGGCATTGTTAGAAATTGAAGCAGGATCACAATTTGGGCAAATATCAAAAAGCGCTCTGAACTTAAAGTGTGACCATATACTGAATTAGATAAAGAATGTGCATGGAAATTAGATACTGCTGTGTTAGATGCCTCCAACACTGGGAGTTCGCTCCCACAGGGTCTTGAAAACGCCTCAAAGACCAATCGCTTGTCCTGAGCCTCGGTCACGAGAGAGACTTTCACAACCCGGCGCTTTTCAGCTAGAGGAGGAGGAGGAGGAGGAGGAGGAGGAGGAGGAAGAGCGACAAAATACATTCTCTTCTCTTTCTTGAGATTCTTGGGAAGTGGAAGAACACGGAGAGGAGTAAGGGAAGAGGAAGAGGCGAAAAAGAAGGAGGAAGCGGCAGAAGCAGGAGGAGGAAGAAGAGCAGGAGCAGGAGGCGGAGGAGGAGGAGGAGGAGGAGAAGACAAAGGTGGCTGGATTTGCATGTAAGGCGCGCCAAGGACGAGGAGGAAAAGGAGGAGGAGGAGGAAGAGGAGGAGGAGGAGGAGGAGGAGGAGGAGATGAAGCAAAGTGCCAGCTACCTTAGGGAAGAGGGGAGAAGCTTCTGAAAGGGGAACAGCACTACGTAAGGAAGGAGACGGCGAAGAAGGAAAGCAAAAAAGCAAAAAAAAAGGACATTTGAAAAGGACGCGCCAGGAAGATGAAAAAGGAAAGAAGTAAAGAGAAGGAAAACTACATACGGAGAGGAAGCTTGAGAAAGGTGAATAGGGAAAGAAGAGAATAGGAAGAAAACGATATATTTGAAAAGGAAGTGTAAGAAAGATGAAGAAGGAAAGCAAGAAAAGGGATAAGAAAGTGATACACATATAGAGGAAGAGTACGGAAGGAAAGAAGAAAAGAAGGAAGAGAAAGATACGCAAGATGGATAAGCGTAAGAAAGGCGAAGGAGGGAAGAGGAAAATATGATGAAAATATGCTCGAGGAGAGGAAGCGTTGGGAAGGTGAAAAGGGAAAGAAGAAAAGAGGAAGAAAAAGATACGATTGCAGAGGCATGGAATTGAAGGTGAAGAAGGAAAGAAAAAAATGGTAGAAAGAAGTAAGCTTGAAGAAGAGTCACAAGGATGGCGAAGAAGGAAAAAAGAAGAGAAGAGGAAAAGACAGACATGCAGAAGAAGCGTAAGAAAACTGAAAGAAAAAAAGATGAAGATGAAGAAGGAAAGAAAAAAAAATGGAAGAAAAGACAAGCTTGAAGAATGGCAAGGAAGAAGAAGAAGGAAAAAATAAGAGAGAAGGAAAAACCAGACATGCAGAGGAAGCGTAAGAAAAGTGAAAGAAAGAAAAAAAAGATGAAGGTGAAGGGAAACAAGAAAAAAATAAAGAAAGAGATAAGCTTGAAGAAGAGTTACAAGGAAGGCGAAGAAGGAAAAAAGAAGAGAGGAGGAAAAGACAGACATGCAGAGGAAGCGAAAGGAAAGTAAAATAAAGAAAAAAAGATGAAAAAGATGAAGAAGGAAAGAAGAAAAAAATGAAAGAAAGGGATAAGCTTGAAGAAGAGTCACAGGGAAGGCGAAAAAGGAAAAAAAAAGGAGATGAGGAAAAGACACATGCAAAGGAAGCGTAAGAAAAGTGGAAGAAAAAAAAGGATGAGGAAAAGATATCGATGAAGAGGAAGCGTAAGGAAGGGAGATAAGGAAAGAAAAACAGGGTAAAGAAAAAGAGGAAGCGGAAGGAAGGGAGAGAAGGAAAGAAAAACAGGGTAAAGAAAAAGAGGAAGCGGAAGGAAGGGAGATAAGGAAAGAAAAACAGGATAAAGAAAAAGAGGAAGCGGAAGGGAGAGAAGGAAAGAAAAACAGGGTAAAGAAAAAGAGGAAGCGGAAGGAAACAGGATAAAGAAAAAGAGGAAGCGGAAGGGAGAGAAGGAAAGAAAAACAGGGTAAAGAAAAAGAGGAAGCGGAAGGAAGGGAGAGAAGGAAAGAAAAACAGGGTAAAGAAAAAGAGGAAGCGGAAGGAAGGGAGAGAAGGAAAGAAAAACAGGGTAAAGAAAAAGAGGAAGCGGAAGGAAGGGAGAGAAGGAAAGAAAAACAGGATAAAGAAAAAGAGGAAGCGGAAGGGAGATAAGGAAAGAAAAATAAAAGAAAAAAGGAAAGAAAAACAGGGTAAAGAAAAAGAGGAAGCGGAAGGGAGATAAGGAAAGAAAAACAGGACAAAAAAAGTGGAATAAAGAACAAAAAAAAACAATTAGCTATAAAAATGATGCTACATTGGGTTGAAACGCGATTAAATGGATCAGAAACGAAGGACTCTTACAGAATAAAGAAAAATTAAGAAAATATGAACTTTGGTATACCTAAAAAAAAAATACACAGACTAGCGCATTTACTTTTTTTTCCACATCAAAGGAGACAGCACAAGGGCACCAAAAAAAAAAAGGACACAATAAAAAAAAAAAGCCCGCTTCTTGCTGTACCTGTAAAGAATCCGAAGAGGTGGCCGAAAGGGGGTCAATTACACACAACATCAAAACAATCAAGCAAGGAAGTAAGCAAGCAGGTAAAAATATAATGAAGATAAACATTAAAATAAAATGAGCCAGGTAGTTCGATGCAATATTATTCAAGGACGGAAATGCTCGAGCTACAAGACTTTCCACTTTGTCCGAGAAATGAGCGACTGTCACGAATTGAGGGACCGGACGCTTAAAGAGATAGACAGATAGACAGAGAGACAGAGCGACAGATAGGAAGACAGGCAGATAGAGAGACAGAGAGATTGACAGATAGACCGATAGACAAACAGATAGACAGACAGAAAGACATTGAGAGATAGACAGATAGACAAACAGATAGACAGACAGAGTGATTGGCAGATACAGATGGCAAGATAGATAGATAGGTAGATGAATAATTATCGATATCTGTATCGTCTCCGCCAGTTCTTCTCCCCCGCGCAGTTGCTATCCATATACAGGGGCCTTGTCCGCCCTCGTATGGAGTATGCATCTCACGTGTGGGGAGGCTCCACTCACACAGCTCTTCTGGACAGAGTGGAGTCTAAGGCTCTTCGTCTCATCAGCTCTTCTCCTCCTATTGATAGTCTTCTACCACTTAAATTCCGCCGCGATGCTGCCTTTCTTTCTGTCTTCTATCGATATGTCCACGCTGACTGCTCTTCTGAACTTGCTAACTGGCATGCCTCCCCCCCTCCCGCGGCCCCGCTGCACACGACTTTCTACTCATGCTCATCCCTATACTGTCCAAACCCCTTATGCAAGAGTTAACCAGCATCTTCACTCTTTCATCCCTAACGCTGGTAAACTCTGGAACAATCTTCCTTCATCTGTATTTCCTCCTGCCAGCGACTTGAACTCTTTCAAAAGGAGGGTATCAGGACACCTCTCCTCCCGAAATTGACCTTTCTTTAGGCCACCTCTTTTGACTCTTTTTTTGGGAGCAGCGAGTAGCGGGCTTTTTTTATTATTGTTTTCTTTTTTGTGTGTGCCCTTGAGCTGTCTCCTTTGTTGTAAAAAAATAAAAAATAAAAATAAAAAAACAGACAGAGACAGATAGACAAACAAATAGACAGACAGACAAAGCGACAGATAGGTAGATAGGCAGAAAGAGAGACACAGAGATTGACACATAGACAGATAGACAGACAGATAGACAGACAGAGAGAGAGAGACTGACAGCTAGACAGATAGCAAGATAGATAGATAGATATAGAGATAGATAGGTAGATGAATAATTATTGATAAACAGAGAGACAGATAGATAGATGGATAAAAAGAGAGATGGGCAGATAGACAGATAAATAAAGATAGATAGAGACAGAAATAGATAGATGAAAAATACAGATAGATAGATAGATAGATAGATAGATAAATAGATAGATAGATAGTTAAATAAACATAGAGAATAACAATAATGATCATTTAATAAAGCGTTGGCAATGAAAAAAAAATAATTCGGAGGAAAAAAAGGAAAAAAATGAACAATAAGAAAGGAGATATTTAGTTTAGTTCAAAGAAACAAATAAAAGAGAAAACACGTAGCAGGGAGCAGACAGGAAGATCAGAGTAAGGGATGGAAGGTATTAAGGAAGGGAAGGGAGAAGGAAGAGGGAAATAGAAAGGACGTTAAGAAGCAAGGAAGGAAAGATGGAGAGAAGAAAGGGGAAGAAAGGCAGAATACACTGGAGAAAATAATTGAGGAAGAGAAGCATAAAAGGAAGGAAAAAAGAAGGAAAGAATGCTGGAAAGAAGGAAAATGAGGGAGAGAGGAGCCACAGAAGAAATGGAAGTGAGGAGAAAACGAAGATGAAGAAGGCGAAAAGAAAAGAGAAAAGGGAAGAATTTAAAGAAAGAAGGAGGGAAAGAAGTAAGCAGTTAACTAAAGAAGGAAGCGTAAATAATAAACATAAGGAGGAAGAGGAAGAGGAAAAAAGGAGAGAGTGAGAGAGACAAATTGAAGGAAAGAAGGAAGAAGAAAGAGGGATGAAAAGAGGAGGAAAAAAGTAGATGAAAAAAGGGAAACCGAAGAAAAGGTAAAGAGGGACGAAGAGGAATAAGAAAAGAATGAAGGAAAGAACAACGGAACTTACTGGAGAAGGGAATTATGGATGAGAACCGAGAGATAAAGAGGGAGGCGGAAAAAAAAGAGAGAAAGGAAGGAAGAGAGGAAAAAAAAGGAAGGCGGAGTTGGGTACAAAAGGTGATAAGAGAGAAACTTTATATCATTGGACTTTCATGCCTTGCTGTTTTGCCTTCATTCATCACCACCACCACCACCACCATCGCCACCACCACCACCACCACCACCACCATCGCCACCACCACCACCACCACCACCACCATCGCCACCACCACCACCACCACCACCACCATCGCCACCACCACCACCACCACCACCATCAGGAAGAGTATTGTTTTATCTTATGTGCTCCTCATTTGCAGCTCTTTCCTCCTCCTCCTCCTCCTCCTCTTCTTCTTCTTCTTCGTCCTCCTCCTCCTCCTCCTCCTTCACTTCCCCATTTCTCTTTCTTCTCCTTGTTGTTGTTATTTTCCTACGCCTCCTCCTCCTCCTCCTCCTCTTCTTCTTCTTCTTTTTCGCCTCTTCCTACTACGCATACTTCTTCTTTTCCTCATTCTTCTCCTCTTTTTTTTTCTACGTTCCTACTTTCTTTTCCACCTCCTCCTTCTCCTTCTCCTCCTCCTCCTCCTCCTCCTCCTCTTCTTCTTCTTTTTCTCCTCTTCCTACTACGCATACTTCTCCTTCTTCTCATTCTTCTCTTTTTTTTCCTACGTTCCTACTTTCTTTACCTCTTCCTCCTCCTCCTACTATTTCTCTTCATCATCTTCCTTTCTTGGTTAGTGTTTTGTTTTCCTCTCCTCCACCTCCTCCTTTTCCTTCTCCTTTCCCTGTTTGTTATTTTTTTTTTTAGTTTCCTTTTCCGGTTCCTTCTCTTCCTCTTCCTCCTCCTCTTGTCTTCTTGTATCTCTTCCCTATCTTTTTCTTCATCCTCTTTCCCCTACTTTTATTTTTTTACGCTTCCTCTGCCTCCTCTTCTTCCTCCTTCTTGCTGTTACTTCATTTCATCCACCTTTTCTCCTCCTCCTCTTCCTCCTCCTCCTTATCCTCTTCATCTTCTCTTCCTTCTCTTTTTGTACCCCTCCTCCCTTCTTCATCTTTAGTCTCCATCCTCCTCTCTCCATCTTCCTCACCATCCTTCTTTCATCCCCATCTTCCCATTTTCTTCGGTTCTGCATCTTTTATCTTTCTCCTCTTCTTCTTCTTTTTCTTCTTCTTCTCTTCCTCTTGACCCATAAAATCACAACAAACATATTCATAACAAACGATACATAAACCATTTCCTCCTTCTTTTCTTCTTCTTCTTCCTCCTTCTACTCGTTCCTCCTCCTCCTCCTAACCTCAAAAACTGCCCCAAAAAATCCTTTAGAAACACTCAACACAAAAGTCCTCCTCCTTCTCCTCCTCCCCCTTTCCTCCTCCTCCTCCTCCTCCTCCTCCTACTGCAGCGCGTCACTTCCTGAAGATCCTCATAAACAAGGCAGGAATCACAGTCGCTTTTTCCCGCCTTCAGACCTCGCCACTCGCTCTTTCCTCATGCAAGCTTTCATATTTTTTTTTTACTATCTTTTCCGTTTACTAAAAGGAGTCATTTAAAGGACCATTAGTAACAGGGGAGCAACCCCCCAAGAAGTACTCAGAGTCCTCTAAACGTACCAAAAGTCACCCAGATTCACCCACAGTGTTTCCTTGAATATGGATGTTCTATTACTTTTCGCTTTTGGGGGAGCAACGATATAACAGGATTATTTTTTATCTTTTTTTTTTGCCCTAGAGTTGCTTTCTTTGCTGTAAAAAATAATTCTAGAGACATCAACTGCAGAATGTTGATATCTGGAGCTTTTGAAGCTACGTCACACTTTTTTTATTTCTACGTATCTGCCTATTGCGCCGGTAGGCTTTCTTGTTTGAGCCTGCTGGTCGGCCCTAGCCTGTTATGGCGCAGGCAAATGCTCATAGTGGCTCCATTTTGCTTGGCTCATGCTGACCCCCGGGGCTCATCTTTGGTTCTCTCTTTTAGAATGAGAGTCTATAAGTCCAGGTTGAAAGGTGGTTCTCAGGACAGCATGTGGGTCGTCTTAGGCCACTCGGCGGTGACTGAAAAATTCTAGCAGATTGTGGCGCCGGGCGGGGCGAGAACCCGCGTTTTCCTGGACGCGGTGCCCGCACGCTAACCACTCTGCCACCGCCTCCAGAGGCTACAGTGACATCAAAAAATCAATTTAACCAAATACATTTACCATATCTAACAAAAGACAAGTCTAAATAATCCTAAACAAAGCCAACTTAACACAGCATAAACCAACAAGCCAGCCAAAACTAAAAAAAAAAAACAAGCATAACACAACCAAATGCATTTTTTAGTTAGTCATTTTCTTCTTCGTTGGAGTCAGTCATTAAATATTAATTCGTGATTGTTTATCTTTGACACAGTTTTGTGTGTGTGACGCACACAGACACAAACACACTAAAAAAGTGTGTGTGTGTGTGTGTGTGTGTGTGTGTGTGTGTGTGTGTGTGTGTGTGTGTGTGTGTGTGTGTGCGCACGTCCGTGTGTGGGTGAGGCACACATAATATAAAGTTATTTCTTTAATTATCTCAAGACAAATGTTAATTCACACATTAATCTTGACCTGACAAAGAGAGACAAATGTAAAACGTGCGAGGGAGAAAAATAAAACAAGACTGGAAGAAAAAAAAACAGGATGATGATGATGATGATGATAATGAGGAGGAGGAGGAGGAGGAGGAAGAGGAGGAGGAGGAGGAGGAGGAGGAGGAGAGAAAGAAGGAGGAAGTGGATTATAGAAACTGGAATAAAAAAAAAGAAGGAAAAAGTACGAGTGGGTTGAAGAGAAATATTTTACACACGTCGCTACAAGGTTTGCAGAATAAAAGGAAAAGAAATAAAACATATTTTTTTAAACAGAGAATGTACTTGAAAATTTAATGTCACAACAAAAAGAAGGAGATGAAAAATGTCACGACAGCTGCGAAAAACAATACAGGAGGGTGGAAATAGATCAGAACAATGAAATATAAAGAGGAATGAGACGAAAAAAAAGCGGGTAACAACAACAACGTAAATAAATGAAGGAAGAAAACGAGAAACATGTAACAAATTTTAGAGGAAAAAAGAAATTCTACACCGAAACAAAAAAAATGAAAAAAACACGAATGAATAAATGAATAAATAGATGTACAAATAGAATAGAATACATAAATAACGAATGAATGAAATACGTGAATGAATATTAAAAGAAGTGAGAAAAAAACAAATTAATCGCACATATAAAAATTAAAAGAATAGCAAAATAAGCAAATCAAGCAGAAAACAATAAAAATTAGGAAGAAATCAATAAACAAAACGTCAAATGAAGCAAAAAAAAAAAATAGAGAAAAAAAAGGAAAAAAAAAGGATCAGCGGATGAGTCGAGTGTCAACAGGGAAACGCAACAGAAAAACAGGAAGCAGAAACAACAATAAGGGTAAAGAGATCAATGGCTGGCGAGGGAGAGGAAAAACAGGGGCGAGGGCGTTGACTCCCTCACGCCCTCACCCCAAACACCTGTGAAGGAAGAGGAAGGGAGAGGAGGGAGAGGTAGGGGAGGGAGGGAAAAGGAGAGGTAATGGGGAGGGAAAGGGTAAGGGAGAGGGAGGAAGGGAGAGGAGGCAGGGAAGGTGGAATAGGGAGAGGGACAGGGAGAATTTGAAGGTAAGGGAGGGGGAAAGATAGGAAGGAAAGGGTGGGGGAGGGAAGAAGGTGGGGGAGAGGGGGGGAGATGGGAAAGTAAAAAAATATATATATAAAAATTCACATGAGAGAGAGAGAGAGAGAGAGAGAGAGAGAGAGAGAGAGAGAGAGAGAGAGAGAGAGAGAGAGAGAGAGAGAGAGAGAGAGAGAGAGAGAGAGAGAGAGAGAGCACATGGTGACCAAAAGCAATTTTTTTTCCGGACCAGGAATACATACATACATACATACATACACATATACATACATACATACATACATTCGGAGAGGAGGAATAAAATATATCGAAAGGGGAGGAAAGGCGAATACCAAAAAAAAATATATATATATATTATTATTATTATACATATGTGTGTGTTATTATGTGTGTGTGTAGTAGTAGTAGTAGTAATAGTAGTAGTAATAGTAGTAGTAGTAGTAGTAGTAGTAGTAGTAGCAGCAGCAGCAATAGTAGTAGTAGCAGCAATAGTAGTAGCAGCAGCAGCAGCAGCAGTAGTAGTAGTAGTAGTAGTCATAATAATAATAATAATAATAATAATAATAATAATAATAATAATAATAATAATAATAATAATAATAATAATAATAATAATAATAAATGAGGAAAAAATAACGTAAGGAAGGACAGAGAAAGAAAGTGGAGACAAAACTAAACGGAGAATGAATGGACGAGGAGGAAAGAATACAAGGAAGGCCGAAAAGAGAGAGAGAAAGAGAATGGAGAAAAAAAGGCAGAGGAGCGTGAATGGAGGAAGAGAAAAGGATCACGAGGTAGAACGAAGAGAAGGGAGGGACTGCATGTGACTCTGATAACGTTATGTCGCATCATGAACCGTCGCGGGAAGAGGCTAACCCGATACAGGGACTTCCGCGGGGACGGTGTGTGTGTGTGTGTGTGTGTGTGTGTGTGTGTGTGTGTGTGTGTGTGTGTGTGTGTGTGTGTGTGTGTGTGTGTGTGACAAAAAAAGAAGGGAAACAAAAACACTAGTGAAATGAAGGAGTAGAAAGGAAAAAGGAAAAAAGTAGGGTGGATGGATATAAGACGGAAGAAGTATGAAGGCAAGAGGAAGAAAGTAGGCAATGAAAATGGGAAAAAAAGAAAAAGGAAAGCAAGAAAATCAGCAAAGGAAAGAAAAAGAAAGATAGATTGCAGATAAAGTAGAGGAAGCGGGAAGAAAAGGAAGCTAGGAGACAGAGAAACAAGAAAAGTTTGAAAGAGAGAGAGAGAGAGAGAGAGAGAGAGAGAGAGAGAGAATGTGTTATTTGATCTAATAGTAACGTCTTCGCTGTATGTAAATCGTGGGACATCTTCGTGAGCATGCATACACTACTCTCTCTCTCTCTCTCTCTCTCTCTCTCTGTTTTCTACTAATGGCTTTCTTCAGACATTATTACCAACAACAGACAGAGGCAGATAGACGAGTAGTTGATGGGGGAGGAGGAGGAGGAGATAAAAACCACATTACATATTTCATTTTTTTCTTTTTTGCTTCTTACTGTAATCAATTCGTCATGTTGTAGGTTTGGGAGTAACACAAGATGAGAGGGAGAGGAGAGAAAAAAACATGATAAGAAGAGGAAACGGGGAAGAGGAAGTCAGAAGAGAAGAAATGGAGGGAATGGAAAAAAGAAGAGGAAGAAGAGAGGAGAGAAAAGCCTTGATATGTGAAGAAAGTTTAGGAGTAGCAAAAGATGAGAATGAGATCGGAGAGAATAAAACAAAAATAAGAAGGAGAGAAAGATCATAGGAGAAGAAAGAAAGAAAGGGCCAGTTGGGAAAAAGAGGAAGGGGAAAAGAAGATAAAAAGCGCTAATATGCGAAGAAAGGGAAAAACAATGAAGAAGAAAGAATTTATACAAAGAATCTGGAATGAAGGGAGGGAGGGAGGGAGAAGAGGGAAGAGGGAGGGGAGCGAGGGAGACTTAAAAAAAACGAAGCATGTGTCTTGTAGGAAAAATAATGAGTCTCCAGAGCAAACATGGGCACCGAAGATTAATATGCATGGAAAAAATATTGTTCAGAAAATACACACCTTGCCCAGTGACAGCTTAAGGGGAGGAGGAGGAGGAGAAGAGGGACGAGAAGAAGGTGGAAGAGGAATACTGGGTGGAACAACAGGAGTAAGAGTATAAGGAGGAGGAGGACGGGGGAGAAGATGAAGAGGAAGAGGAAAAAAGAGAGGAAAAAGAGGAAAAATATGCACATTACTGGAAAAATAACAGGAAAAGTAGGAGTAAAAGAAGGAGGAGGAAGAAGAGGAGGATGAGGAGAAGGAGAAAAAGGAGGAAAAGGAGATGAAAAAAGTATTAGAAGAATTAACAGGAGGAGGAGAAGAGGGAGGAGAAGGAGGTGGAAGAGAAATACTGGGAGGAACAACAGAGTTAAGAGCATAAGGAGAAGGAGGAGGAGGAGGAGGTAGAGGAGGACGGGGGAGAAGAAGAAGAGGAAGAGGAGAAAAAAGAGGAAAAAGAGGAAAAAATATGCACAGTAAAGTAGTAGTAAAAGAAGGAGGAGGAAGAAGAGCAGGATGAGGAGAAGGAGGAGGAGGAGGAGGAAGAGGGGAAGGAGGAGGAAGCAGGCCTTAGTAGCACACCAAAACCTTCTCTTCTCGTAACTCCTTCGCCGCGCCAGGCCAGGGTCGCCGCCTTCACCTCGCCGCCCAGGACAATAAGCCGTATCTTCAGGAAAATCTGCCCGGCCCATTAAGACGAGGTGACTCCACTTTTCCTGCAGTCTTCTTGCCTTCATTTCCTTGCATGCAAATGGCCTCACCCTGCCTATCTACCCCTTACCTTACCTACCGTCCTGCCCTGCCCTGGCTCTCTCCGTCCCTGCCAGAGCTCTGTTTCTGCCTCTCTCTTTCCCTGTTTATCTTCACGCCTTCCCCTGCCCTTGCCCTCTCTCCCTGCTTAAATACTGCCTCTCCCTGCATATTTTATTTCCTATCCCTGCCACGTCCATCTGTCCCTGCCAAAGCTCTCTCTCTCTCTCTCTCTCTCTCTCTCTCTCTTTTCACACTTACCCTGCCCTTCCCCTCTCTCCCCCCTGACGAAAGCGTTGTCCCTCCCTGCCTATCTCTACATCTATCCCCGCTCCTGCATCTCAGTCTCTATTCATTCACCCTGTTTCTCCTTCTCCAGTTCCTACCTTTCATTACTTCCCTCACATCCTTCTCTGTTTTCCTTCTTTTTGTCCCCTCCCCTGTTATGTCCTTTCACTCTCCTTCTCTTGTTTGCATTTCCTTCCTTTCCTTCCTTGTCACCTTCCCCTGTTTTCTGTATTTTTGTCTCCTTAGATTTTTTTTTTGGGGGGGGTTCTTTCCTTCTCCTTCTCCTGATTCCAGTTCCTTCCTTTGATTCCATGTCGCTTTACCCTGCTCCTCTCCCTGCTCTTCCCCCTTCTCCCTTGTCTATTCCTTCCCCCTGCTTCTCTTCCACTTCCTCTCTCCCCTTTCCTTTAGTCCTCTGCCACTTTGCCCTGTTCCCTTTTTTTTATCTTTCCCCTTGTCTGTTCCTTCCCCCTGCTTCTCTTCCCCTTCTACGTTCCCCTTCTCTCCCCATTAACCTTTATTTTTCCCCACCTGTTTGTTTCTTCATTTGTTCCCCTACCTGCAGACGCTTTCATCCCCTGCCTCCTCTGCCACGTCACCCTGCTGCCCTTTCTCCACGCCCTCCAAATGCCTACCTTGTCACCCTCTTTTTCCTTTCTCTTATATTCTGTTTTGATTCCCTTGCCCTTGCCTTGTCCTTTCACCCTACCCCTGTCCATCTCTCTCTCTCTCTCTCTCTCTCTCTCTCTCTCTCTCTCTCTCTCTCTCTCTCTTTTTCCGCTATTTTCCCCTCCACTGCGCGATCCTCTTATTTTTCTCCCTCCACCACCATCACCACCTATTCCCTTCCTCTTTCTCTCTTCCTCTCTCTCTTCACTTCCTCTTCCTGTTCCTCTCCACCGCCCTCACTCCCCATCACCTATCGCCTCTCTCTCTCTCTCCCTCTCTCTCTCTCTCTTTCCCTCCTCGCCCGAGCCGTCCCTTCCAACAGAAACGACGCAGGATAAACACCCAAGTAGCCATTACTGTTTATATACGGGCAATTATACTAATTGAATCAGGCAATCTGGGACTGCTTGGCGCGGGGAGCTGCCCTAATATAAGACAATAAGACAAGGTGTGGTGATTGCCTCTCCTCAGCTGGAAAGAGACTGGCCCAGGTATTTGCGGGCCCTCGTGCACCTCAGCGTCAGATTTTGCATTTAGGGCGCTGGGGACGGTGGTGTATGCATGTATGAGTGTGTGTATGTGCATTCATGTATAGTGTATGGTGTATTAGGCAGAGTATAGAGAGACAGGGAATGTGTATATGAGTTTGGAAATGATGGTGTGTGTGGGGGGGGGGGATACTGTATAGTGCAGATTGTATGGGGTATATTGAGGCAGGTGAGTGTTCAGGTAATGTGTATGTGTAAGTTCGTTTCGACCTTGGAATGACGGTGTATGTATGCATATATGTGTGTATGTGTGCATAGGGTAAACTATGGCGAGGCAGGGAAATGTTCAGGGACTGTTTATGTATATGATCGTTTGGTTTCAAGAGGCAGAAAATAGTGTAGAGCAGGGGTTCCGAACCTTTTTGTTCCTCTGTACCCCTTGGGCATTTTTATAAGTTCCCGTGTACCCCTAAAAATTTAGGATAAAAAACGACGAAATTGTAATAATATGATGTTATTTTATAATGAAATCTGTATGTGTGGACTGATGATATAATTTTAATAGCAGTTTTGCTTACTAAAATGAGGAAATTGAAAAAAAAAACACGACATAGTGCAATTTGAATGCAGATTACAACACCATGTATTGTACATTAGTGGTTATTCTCTCAGACCCAATGTACCTCCTGAAAAGTGCAAATGTACCACTGGGGGTACATGTACCCCAGGTTGGGAAACCCTGGTGTAGAGCATAGTGAAGAGGTGGTGGAGAGAGTATGGTGTATAGAGAGAGGGGAAGGGGCAACTAAAATTATGGTGGTTGTATAGATAGCGTATGGTAAATAGATATGGTGCAGTGTATGGCATATGGAAGCAAGGTAAAGGGACTGGAGTTTTTCTTATTATGACATATATAATAATAGTGTGATAGACAGTGTACGATGAATATAAGTCATGCAGAGAGGTGATTCAGTCTATGGTGCATGGACGCAGGGAAAGGGGAATAGAATGTCTTTTCATGACTGCAAATAAAATAAGAGTGGATGTTATGACAGATTAATTGTGATGGAGTGTATGGATTATGAAGATAGGGAAAGGGGAATGAAATGTCTCTTTATCACGGGGAATAAAATAAAGGTAATTATATAGATAGTTTACGGGGAACAGATGTACAGCAGAGCGTTTGATCCATAGAAGAATGTGTCTGGCCATTTTCAAACTTTCCTTTACATCTGTCTGCACCTCTCTGTCCAGTCCTGTCTCTGTCTGCACCTCTCTGTCCAGTCCTGCCTCTGTCTGCACCTCTCTGTCCAGTCCTGCCTCTGTCTGCACCTCTCTGTCCAGTCCTGTCTCTGTCTGCACCTCTCTGTCCAGTCCTGTCTCTGTCTGCACCTCTCTGTCCAGTCCTGTCTCTGTCTCCACCTCTCTGTCCAGTCCTGTCTCTGTCTGCACCTCTCTGTCCAGTCCTGTCTCTGTCTGCACCTCTCTGTCCAGTCATGTCTCTGTCTGCACCTCTCTGTCCAGTCCTGTCTCTGTCTGCACCTCTCTGTCCAGTCATGTCTCTGTCTGCACCTCTCTGTCCAGTCATGTCTCTGTCTGCACCTCTCTGTCCAGTCCTGTCTCTGTCTGCACCTCTCTGTCCAGTCCTGTCTCTGTCTGCACCTCTCTGTCCAGTCCTGTCTCTGTCTGCACCTCTGTCCAGTCCTGTCTCTGTCTCCACCTCTCTGTCCAGTCATGTCTCTGTCTGCACCTCTGTCCAGTCCTGTCTGTCTGCACCTCTCTGTCCAGTCCTGTCTCTGTCTGCACCTCTGTCCAGTCCTGTCTCTGTCTCCACCTCTCTGTCCAGTCCTGTCTCTGTCTGCACCTCTCTGTCCAGTCCTGTCTCTGTCTGCACCTCTCTGTCCAGTCCTGTCTCTGTCTGCACCTCTCTGTCCAGTCCTGTCTCTGTCTGCACCTCTCTGTCCAGTCCTGTCTCTGTCTGCACCTCTCTGTCCAGTCCTGTCTCTGTCTGCACCTCTCTGTCCAGTCCTGTCTCTGTCTGCACCTCTCTGTCCAGACCTGTCTCTGTCTGCACCTCTCTCTCCAGTCCTGTCTCTGTCTGCACCTCTCTGTCCAGTCCTGTCTCTTTCTGTTCATCTTCATCCAGCCTTCCCCACCTCTCTCATATGCAAAGAGGACACAGTACACAGAATCTTAAGAGACAAAAATGCTAATGTGTATGCGTATGATTTTTCTAAAACTCATGACACAAATATCAGTGCTAAACGTATAGATCGTGTATAGTATGGATGTGCCTGTGTTCTGACTATGCCTCTGTCAGTACGTGTATGTATGTGTGTAGGAACATGATAAAAAAACGCGTACGTAATTATAACTTTTTCATACGTATCCACGGACATCCAGTATAGGTGTGATAGGGACATTATTAAACAGTTTCACCAATGCACAGACAGGCAGTAAGTGTGGGTAGGAACATAAACAAAGCCACGTAATATAGCCCCCTCCCTTCACCTACCCACGTATAGACAGTGAGTACAGGAATATGAACAAAACCACGAACGCATTATTAACAGTTTCACCAATTCACCAATGCACAGACAGGCAGTAAGTGTGGGTAGGAACATAAACAAAGCCACGTAATATAGCCCCCTCCCTTCACCTACCCGCGTACAGACAGTGAGTACAGGAACAGGAACAAAACCACGAACGCATTATTAACAGTTTCACCAATTCACCAATGCACAGGCAGAGAGTAAGTGTGGGTAGGAGCATAAACAAAGCCACTTACTGTAACCCCCTCCCTTCACCTACCCATGGACAGTCCAGCTCATCTTTGGTAAACATCCCGCCGAGTAAGGAATGATCCGTAGCCAAGGACAGGCAGGAAGGCTTGTGTTACGGGTTATCAATTGGATTTTACGGTCACTAACATCTTTCTCCTTGCCTCTGTCTCTTTCTCCTATTTAGTTTTTCTTTTTCTCCTTTGTATTTTGGTACCTTTGCCTCTATTTTCTTCTTCCATTTTTTTTCTTATTCCCCTTTCTTATTTTTTTTATCCTTGTCTCTATTTCTTCCATTCTTTTCTAATTCCTCATCTTATTCCTCCCATTCTTTTCTAATTCCTTTTCTTGGTCTTGTATCCCTGCCTCTACTCCTTCTATTCCTTTCTTATTCCTCTTCTTAGTCTGGTATCTTTAGCTCTGTTTATTTCAACTTTTATTCTTTCTTATCCTGTTATCTTTCCTGACACGCTGTTTTTTTTTTTTTTTTTGGTTGGTGGGTTTCATTTTGTTTTGTTTTTACTGTTTTTATTTCCTTCGCTTCGTCCCAGTCTTTTTTTCTACTTCTATTCCCATTTTCTCTTTTTTTTCGCCCTCTTCCCTTTTTACTCCCTTTTTCTTCAGTTCCTCTTGGTACTCTCTCCTTTATTTTTGCTCCCTTCCATCTCTCGCTCCTCCTCATCTTCGTCTTTGTTTTCCTTCTCCTTATTCCCTTTCTTCTATCCCTTTTTCTCCTTCTTCTTATCTACTCACAGCGTTCTTTCGTCTGTTTTTTGTTTCATGGGGGTTCTCCTTATCTTCTTCGCCCTCGTCTTCCTCATTCTCCCCTCCATCTTCTTTCTTCCTCTCTGTCCCTTTCATCCATGCATTTCATTCCTCCACCATCATTTCCTTCTTGGAATTCTGCAAACAAAAGACAAACAACTTGCGCAGCCTTTAATCCCGCAAATTAAACCGCAACAAAGAAAGAAAACAAACACAAATACGCAAAATTTAAAAAAAAAATAAAGATCATTTGTCACAGTTTCCCATAATGCTCTCCGGAGACATAATGGCGACGCTGCAGGCATGTAGCACGGGAGATGCGGCCTTATGGCGGGTGTGTGGTTTAGCACTGCCATGGCGCGGCTGACATATTGGCCGGCATACTAAGTGGGCCACAAAATGACATTCAGGGCTGCAGGAGAAACAGTGTTCGTTTTTGGGTATTGCTGCTTGCGAGGCACTGGCAAGAGAGAGAGAGAGAGAGAGGAGGAGGAGGAGGAGGAGAGAGAGAGAGAGAGAGAGAGAGAGAGAGAGAGAGAGAGAGAGAGAGAGAGAGAGAGAGAGAGAGAGAGAGAGAGAGAGAGAGAGAGAGAGAGATAGAGATAGAGAGAGAGAGAGAGAGAGAGAGAGAGAGAGAGAGAGAGAGAGAGAGAGAGAGAGAGAGAGAGAGAGAGAGAGAGAGAGAGAGAGAGAGAGAGAGAGAGAGAGAGAGAGAGAGAGAGAGAGAGAGAGAGAGAGAGAGAGAGAGAGAGAGAGAGAGAGAGAGAGAGAGAGAGAGAGAGAGAGAGAGAGAGAGAGAGAGAGAGAGAGAGAGAGTGTGTGTGTCGAGGTTTTTTATGGACTTAGTTTATCTTCATGTAGGAGTCTAATCCGCAGAACTTGAGAAATTTATGAAAAAAAAGAGATAGAAGCAACTCCCCTTGCGACAAAACAGATGCACCACCACCACCACCACCACAACTATCATCATCACCACCACCACCACCAGTTTTGAGGAGGAAAAAAGAAGAGCCGGAGAAGATTCTTTGTATCCTCTCCGACAACTTTCTAGGGATAGAACACAGTGTTGCCTTCAGTGTATTGTGCATAAAGTATCGCGATAAGTTATCGCGATACTTTATCGCTGATAACAAAATCGGGTTATCGGCCATCCGCTACTTATTTAAAAATATATCGGTATCTTCGTTACTTTTGAAACCAAACTAGCGATAATCGCTACTTTTTTCCGCCTCTCAAAAAAGAAAAAAAAATTGTCTCCCTACTGCGCATGCGTGGCCCAGTGTTGTATGAAAACACTTTGGGGTATGAAATATCTTCGGTGAAGAGATTTCATACTTAGATCATCAACATTAAAACACTAGGTTATTTTCTTTATGTTACTCAATAATCAATATATCAAAGAGAAAAATCATTTAACTTTGCCCCAAAAATGATTATTCACTTCCTCAAATTTGATATTCCATATTCGTTTGTGAGCATGCCATGGTACTAAAGGTACCCGGTGTTGTGTTATTTGGTGTTCCATCGTCAAAAGCTGGCGCTTTTGTTAACAAACACTGGTCTCTCGTTAACTGCGTATGCTCAGACCAGTAAGCGTAGACCTGTTCAGTCTCACAAAGCTTTTTAACACATGAAGAGTTGCTGGAAGGCTGAATCAGCGCATCACAGAGGTGATTGTCTCTGGAATGGAGGCATACATTCCTCGTTCTCTCTCTACTCCTCACGCTAAAAAGCCTTGGTTTAATCACGCTTGTTCTCGTGCTGTCAATGATAGAGAGGTAGCTCACAAAAGATACCAGAGCCTTCAAACTAATGCTAATTATGAACTTTACATTTCTGCCCGAAATCGTGCCAAATCTATTCTCCGACTAACCAAAAATTCTTTCATTAATAGAAAATGTCAAAACCTTGCTTTCTCTAACTCTTCCCGTGACTTCTGGCATCTAGCCAAAAACATCTCCTCCAACTTCACTTCTTCATCTTTCCCTCCACTCCTCAGTCCTGACGGCAACACTGCCGTCTCATCTATCTCTAAGGCTGAACTCTTCTCTCAAACTTTTTCTAAAAACTCCACTCTGGACGATTCTGGGCATATTCCTCCTACTCATCCCCCCTCTGACTCCTTTATGTCTGTTATAAAGATTCTTCAAAATGATGTTTTCTATGCCCTCTCTGGCCTCAATCCTCAGAAGGCTTATGGACCTGATGGAGTGCCTCCTATTGTCCTTAAAAACTGTGCCTCCGTGCTGTCACCCTGCCTGGCCAAACTCTTTCGCCTCTGCCTGTCAACATCTACCTTTCCTTCTTGCTGGAAGTATGCCTTCATACAGCCTGTACCTAAGAAGGGTGACCGCTCCAATCCCTCAAACTACCGTCCTATTGCTTTACTTTCTTGTCTATCTAAAGCTTTTGAATCAATCCTTAACCGGAAGATTCAAAAGCACCTTTCCACTTCTGACCTTCTATCTGATCGCCAGTATGGGTTCCGCAAGGCGTTCTACTGGTGATCTCCTAGCCTTCTTAACTGACTCTTGGTCATCCTCTCTTAGCCGTTTCGGTGAAACTTTTGCTATTGCGCTGGACATATCAAAAGCTTTTGATAGGGTCTGGCACAAATCTTTGCTTTCTAAACTACCCTCCTACGGTTTCTATCCTTCTCTCTGTACCTTTATCTCCAGTTTCCTTTCTGACCGTTCTATTTCTGCCGTGGTAGACGGTCACTGTTCTTCCCTAAATCTATTAACAGTGGTGTCCCACAGGGTTCTGTCCTATCTCCCACTCTTTTTCTGTTGTTCATTGATGATCTTCTTTCCAAAACGAACTGTCCTATCCATTCCTACGCCGATGATTCCACTCTGCATTATTCAACTTCTTTTAATAGAAGACCCACCCTTCAGGAACTTAACGACTCAAGGCTGGAGGCTGCAGAACGCTTAGCCTCAGACCTTAATATTATTTCCGATTGGGGCAAGAAGAACCTGGTGTCCTTCAACGCCTCAAAACACAGTTTCTCCACCTATCCACTCGACACAATCTTCCAAACAACTATCCCCTATTCTTTGACAACACCCAGCTATCACCTTCCTCAACACTAAACATCCTCGGTCTATCCTTAACTCAAAATCTCAACTGGAAACTTCATATCTCATCTCTTACTAAATCAGCTTCCTCGAGGCTGGGCGTTCTGTACCGTCTCCGCCAGTTCTTCTCCCCTGCACAGTTGCTGTCCATATACAGGGCCTTGTCCGCCCTCGTATGGAGTATGCATCTCATGTGTGGGGCTCCACTCACACAGCTCTTCTGGACAGAGTGGAGGCAAAGGCTCTTCGTCTCATCAGCTCTCCTCCTCATACTGATAGTCTTCTACCTCTTAAATTCCGCCGCAATGTGGCCTCTCTTTCTATCTTCTATCGATATTTCCACGCTGACTGCGCGTCTGACCTTGCTAACTGCATGCCGCCAGCCCTCCCGCGGCCCCGCTGCACTCGACTTTCTACTCATGCTCATCCCTATACTGTCCAAAACCCTTATGCAAGAGTTAACCAGCATCTTCACTCTTTCATCCCTCACGCTGGTAAACTCTGGAACAATCTTCCTTCATCTGTATTTCCTCCTGCCTACGACTTGAACTCTTTCAAGAGGAGGGTATCAGGACACCTCTCCTCCCGAAACTGACCTATCTTTCGGCCACCTCTTTGGATTCTTTTTAGGAGCAGCGAGTAGCGGGCTTTTTTTTATTAATGTTTACTTTTTTTGTGCCCTTGAGCTGTCTCCTTTGCTGTAAAAAAAAAAAAAAAAAAAAAATACAGTACCACCATCCTCGCTGTTTCAAGAGCGACACTCTGTGCATATGAATACAACTCGTACAGAGTGTCGTTCTAGAAACAGCGAGGATAGTGGTAGAGGTACTCTGTATGTCTGATTCAGCCTTCCAGCAACTCTTAATTACGATTAAAAAGCTTTGTGAGAGTGTACAGGTCTACGCTTGCTGGTCTGAGCATGCACAGTTCACGAGAGACCAGTGTTTATAAACAAAAGCGCCAGCTTTGACGGTGGGGACGCCAAATAACACAACACAGGCTCAGGCGTTTCTAGTATTACCGTCCATAGGTACGTGTCAACGTTTGGTTTTCAGGTTTTGTAAGTTTTCTAAAACACAGATGATGAAAATTTTAATTCATCTCTGTTTTTCTATCTGAAATATCAATATAATATCGTTTTCGCCTATCGGACTTATCGCTAGGTAGTATCGGAATTATGGATTTATATCGGGTATCGGTTATCGGTTATCGCCTATATTTGTGTCTCCAGTTAACGAATATCGGTTATCACCGATAAGGTTTTTCATTATCAGTTATCGGTTATCGGGAATAAGGTTTTCTGTTATCGTGCCCAGCTATGGTATTGTGAGACGCAACACAAACAGGAAGATCTATTAAGGAAGTGGTTCCCAAACTGGGGGCACGCCTCCCTGGGGGGGCGTGAGCTGGATACGAGGGGGGCGTGTTTCCTTCTGCCAAAAATTGCAATTTTGCAAGAAATAAATACACACACACACACACACACACACACACACACACACACACACACACACACACATGATGGAGTAAAACTGTTTGAGTCATCCTCACGTAAGTTTCAATATATATATATATATATATATATATATATATATATATATATATATATATATATATATATATATATATATATATATATATATATATATATATATATATATATATATATATATATATATATATATATATATATATATATATATATATATATATATATATATATATATATATATATATATATATATATATATAAACAAAGGATGGCGGTGCGTGAGGATTTCTTAGAAATCAATAAGGGGCATCATGTAAATAAATTTGGGAACCACTGTATTAAACATGGAAACATGAAAACATGGAAATACAGGCAACAGAAAGCCTATTGGCTCATTACGAGGTTGCCCGCTTGGGTGATTTTAATTCCTATTTACTTCAGCTACTGGGAAGGCGATGGCTGAGTGGTAAGCGTGCGGGCGCCCCGCGTCCAGAAGGACGCAGGTTCGCTTCCCGCCCGCCGCTGCAAGCCGACAATTTTCAGGCATCGCCGAGTGGCCTAAGACTGCCCACATGCTCTCCTGAACACCACAAATCAACCTGGACTCCAGATTCTCTCTAAAAAAAGGGTCTATCAAGCCACACCATGAAAGCCTACCGGCGCCATAGGCGGAACGTAATAAAAAGAAATATCTCAATAATAATTATATACATAATTCATAACTTTATTAACTTCTATAAATACAGTCTAATTAAATTACTGATATAATATATCACCATTGTGTATTTATCTATTCCCATATATTCTCTCTTAATATTAAGGTCATATATACCCAAATTAAAAGTGGAGTTGATCTACATTAGTCATCAGTTATTTTTGTATTGCTAGATATTTCATTAATTTGTTTTAGGTTCATATATTAGATGGAACCAACTGTCTATTTATTTATATATATATATATATATATATATATATATATATATATATATATATATATATATATATATATATATATATATATATATATATATATATATATATATATATATATATATATATATATATATATATATATATATATATATATATATATATATATATATATATATATATATATATATATATATATATATATATATATATATATATATATATATATATATATGTATATATATATATATATATATATATATATATATTACTAGACTCGTTCCGGTATGCTGACTGAACAGAAAATTCCGTACACTTCATTCCTTTTGTTTATCTTTATATATGATCAAATTAACTTCCGGCAACACCACCAACGCTCACTAAGAAGCCGAACACAAATGTCGCTCAAGAAACAAAAAACGAAGTTCAAGAAGGAAGGAGCATTACTTCGCATCGGCAGCTAGATTGATATTATAAATTTTTCACATTTCATTATTTTTTTCTAGGAACAGCATCTTTGCAGGCACTAATTTCATTTTCGTTCTGGCCTTGGACTGCCGCCCTTACCATGAAAGAGAATATTTCAGGGTAACGGGAATCTGGTGGCATTGATTGTCTTGAAGAATGCATCCACTGGCAAAGTTCTCGTGTGGCCGCAGGAATTATCTCAAGCAGTGACATTTTCACTAAATTTGTGGATCTACGAAATTCATTCCCTTTAATACTATTCAGAAAAAAAGACAGATAGTTCGTGATTTAAATTATTCTTCAAAAACCTTGGGCATTTTCAGGCTTTATAGGACAGTTTCATGCATCTGGTTTTGTTAATTGTTACTATTTTTGTCTATCATTCCTGCCTCAACCTAATCTATTTGACAGTCAATTTAAATTATTTTCTTTAATATACATCATTATACCGTCACTGTTTTCAGCCTGTCCTAATATATTTAATGTTTCTCCGTATCCAGCCTGTCTCTCTAGTTAACCTGTCTGTCAAATCTCCAATAAAAAAATAGTATCAGTCGCCTGTTTGTCAATATTTTCTATCCATTACTTCTTTGGGTGGGCCTTTTTTTCGGTCTTTTACCTGTCTGTCAAATCTCTATATTCTAGTTCCTTCGGAAGGGAGGTCAAGAAAATGTCCTAATTTCTTTACCTTTTTTTTCGTCCTCCTTCCTTTCCGAACAAAGATGAATATTACGTCTTCTTCGTTTTCTCTTCGTTTTAATATACTTCCCCTGACTCAAGGAATCTATAGAGACCTGCAAACGTCTCCTTTGTTTTCGTGGCACAGTCTTCCTCTGCCTGAAACTGTGAAAGGCCTGGCCCGACTTCTTTTTTCGTTTCCGTTTTCTTTTCGTATTATTGCACTGCCTCTGACTGAAGAAACTTTTAATCATCTTTGATATTCCCTTCCAACTTTCTTTATTCCTGGATACTAAAGGAATATGCTTAAGTTTGCTTTTTATTTATTGTTTCTTTCTACTATTGTACTCTGACGGAAAGAATTAAGAATATATGTTCCTTTATCTCTTTCTTTACATTTGGTTCATCGAGCAGATCATTTTTTTTTTTCAGTTTTGCCAAAGTCTCTCTCTCTCTCTCTCTCTCTCTCTCTCTCTCTCTCTCTCTCTCTCTCTCTCTCTCTCTCTCTCTCTCTCTCTCTCTCCCCTAAATTAATGAATCTAAATGTCAGATTTCTGTTTATTTGATCTTTTTACTTCCAATGATTTTCTTCACCCAAGCAGGAAGTCGATACCTCATCGGAAATGTAAAAGAAATTGGAAAAATACAAGTGTCTGCACTTTTTTAATGGCAGCGATGCAAACTTTTATTTAAACCCCCCAAAACAAAACAATCCCAACTAAAGCAAAAACGAGGTGCAGGCTGTCTCTCAAGAGGCGTGAATAACAAAGTAGTGACCTGATGTCTTGTTTTTTCATTGTCGCACACTTAAGTAACACATAACAAACGAATTACATATCGTATCAGCTTTGGGGAAGGGAGGGGAGAGGATCCTGACCTATTAAAGAATGCAACACCACACTCCCGGAAGCTAATGACATTTTCATAGACCACTAGTGTCGCTGATAATATATTTGGGGGGCTGGGGAATTTAAGTAAACTCTAATATGAACGTACACGATTATTAGGTTATCATTATTAGCTTCGTGGTTAGAAAGATTAAGGTTCTTAGAGAATACAACACATCTGGTCAGGACATTTTCAAAGATGCAACACCGAGAGTCACACACCGGATATAATTATTTGTGATGGGAGACAATAAAAACACTTCAGTATTAACGTATTTAGGGTAGCATTGTTTGGTCGCAAAGAAAAGTGTGGCCTTTAAAAGAACAAAAACAAAAAAAAAACATTCTCCACTCGGAAAAGATAATGACGGTAATGTCACGTTCCTGTTGAAATTGTCTGTTTTCGAAGAGATAAGAGATTCAGCTTTTCTTCATGGCGAATAGAATCATGACTTTTTAAAATGTGCAACAGGGCGGCGATTACAGTACACTTACGACACCACCTCCGCGTTCTCGATATAATTCTCTTTTTTTTTGTGTGTGTGTGGGGGGGGGAGGGGGACTAAAGGAAATTTCAGTATAAGGAGTTTGAGGACGAATTAGCCTTGTATTTAAAGAGGTTATTACGACTGTTATGATTTTTTTATGCTTTTTTTTAAATCTACGAAAACCAGAAGTCCATACATTCTTTGTCTTTGGGTTGTTAATTGTACTCTCCCTCCCTTTGCTTCCCTTATTATGTTAACGACCTTGTTTTTAATCTGCCCGTTATGTGTATTTTGATCTGTAACTCTACTTTCCTATGCTTCCCATACCATGATCACGAGCTTGTTCAAAACTACATCATTCTCGCCTTCTTTCTTTCTCATTGCTTCCATAATTATCGTAGCGACCTTGTTTTAAATCTTCCCAGTATGTATTAGGGTTTTAACTGTACCTTCTTATCCTTCCCTCATCATGATAACGACCTTGTTAAAATAATATACATAGTTTTCGTGTACTTTTCTTCCCTTTGCTTTCTTAATTATGATAACGACTTTGTTTCTAATCTGCCGAGTCTGTCGTTGGATCTTAACTCTACTTTCTTATCCTTCCTTCATTATGATCATGACCTTGTTAAAAATATATCATCGGTCTCGTGTACTTGAGGCTTCTGAATCATTAAGAGAAATTACTCAACCCCAGACAGCGCAGAATTCATCTATAACTGTACTCTCTTATCCTTCCAATATCATAATCACGAACTTGTTAAAAATATACATCATCATTCTCGTATCCTTAAAAGCTTCTGAAACATTACGATGAATTAATCAACCCTAGACAGTGCAGTATGTATTTGGGACTATAACTGTACCTTCTTATCCTTCCAATATCATAATCACGACCTTGTTAAAAATATACATCATCATTCTCGTGTACTCAAAAGCTTCTGAAACATGACGTGACATTAATCAACCACAGACAGCATCATACTCGAGCAGTCATAGCGAATTAACTTTGAAATGTCAGAGAGTTTAATCACTCGTCATTATTGTAATCATAGAGTCGCACTCAATCACCTGACGACCTTAATCACCGGTACAAATTGTTTTCCTTAATGCCCGCTCTTCGGTATCGCTCTCCAGTCACGGCACGAGGTTAATTAGTCACCTTCAATAAATTAATTAGGCGGTCATATCCAATTACGAGGAAACTTTTGCCTGGGAACCGCCTGCAGAGGGACCTTCCAGCACCTCTACGCCATGACGGTATGCCTCGTTGTTGTTATTGTTGTTGTTGTTGATATTGTTGTTGTTGTTTGTTTGTTTTCGAATGCCTTCTTCCTCTTCTTGTTTTTGTTCCTGTTTGTGTTCTTTTCTTCTTTTTGTTTTTGTTTTTTTTATGTTTTTTTGCTCTTGTACTGTACTTTTTTGTTCTTCTTCTTCTTCTTCTTCTTCCTCTAATTATTCCTCCTCCTCCTCCTCTTCCTCTTTCTCTTCCTCCTCCTCCTCTTTCTCTTTCTCTTCCTCTTCCTCTTCCTCTTCCTCCTCCTTCTCCTCCTCTTCCTCTTCCTCTTCCTCCTCCTCCTCCTCCTCTTCCCCTTCCTCTTCCTCCTCCTCCTGTTCCTCCTCCTCCTCCTCATCATCATCATCTTTTTTGTGTGTCTTTTTACTGTCGGTATATTCATCATCATCATAACCTTTGCATTGAACCCAGACGCGTCAGCTGACTCGCCTTAACTAATAAAATGTTTATCGTCTCACCCAACATTTACGTAACGTCATTACTGACCATAGGGATTTTTATCATTTATTCAGTGGTCGTAAAAAATGAAACAGATGGGAAACATTTCTTCTGCTCTTTCACTACTTTGAGAGTGTTTATTTTATTTTATTACATCCGTGAGACTTACCATCATTATTTTTTTTTATTTTGTCCATTAGAAATCGTTATTTAGTTTAAATATCATCCGTGAGACTTATGATTATTTAGCTTTTATTTATTTTTTTTTTTCAGCCGTGAGATATGAAGATCGTTTAGTTTTACCTATTTTATATTGTTTGTGAGACATGACTATTTAAAGAAGTCAGAGCTTCTACAGATATTTTTTTTGTGTGTGAACTTTCTCGAGATATTATTTGTATTGTTTTTAATGTTTTTTTTTCTGTCTAGTAAAACGATTTCGATGAGCGATTAGTATTTGTCGCTGCATCTCTTGATATTTTTTTCTTGTTTTCGTGTTTTTCTTTCTTCCTTATTTTCTTTCTAAACATATTTATTGCTTTCTTTCTTCATTTCTCCTTTACTTTCTTCCGTCTTTTCTTTCTTTGTTTCTTTCTTCCTTATTTCATGTTACTTTCTTTCCTTCTCTTTTTCTTTCTTTCGTTCTTCCTTTCTTCAATCTGTATTTCTTTTTATTTATTCCTTTTGCTATTATTATTATTTTTTCTTCCTTCTTACATTTTTCTTTCTTTTTTCCGTTTTTTTCTTTCTTTCTTTCTTTGTTTCTTTATTTTTCCTTTCTTTTTTTTTCTTTCGTTGCTAATTTATTTCTTATTCCTTACTATACTTCCAGTCTTCCTTCCTTTACCATTTTTTTCCTTCCCTCCATCGTTCATCCCTTTCTCCTTTCTCTCACAAACTTCCTCAACTACATCTAAAAGTAAAGCTGCCTCAAGTTTTTATTCAATTTCCTTTTATTCATGTTTTTTTTCTTCTCAAGGTTATCAGACTGGGATTTTGAATTTCGTATAAAAATGATTGGACGCGAGGGAAAAGTGTTACAGAACAGTGAATATAGAATTTTATTGTATCTGAGAGAGAGAGAGAGAGAGAGAGAGAGAGAGAGAGAGAGAGAGAGAGAGAGAGAGAGAGAGAGAGAGAGAGAGAGAGAGAGAGAGAGAGAGAGAGAGAGAGAGAGAGAGAGAGAGAGAGAGAGAGAGAGAGAGAGAGAGAGAGAGAGAGAGAGAGAGAGAGAGAGAGAGAGAGAGAGAGAGAGAGAGAGAGAGAGAGAGAGAGAGAGAGAGAGAGAGAGAGAGAGAGAGAGAGAGAGAGAGAGAGGAGAGAGAGAGAGAGAGAGAGAGAGAGAGAGAGAGAGAGAGAGAGAGAGAGAGAGAGAGAGAGAGAGAGAGAGAGAGAGAAGGATTACATTGCAGCAGTTAACAGGGAGGGAAAGAAAAGAAGGGAAGGAATATGAACTGAATGTAACATAACGGAGGAAGGGAAGGGGAAACGAAGGGATGGGAGGAGAATGAAGGGAAAGGAAAGGAATGCAATAGGGGGAAAAAGGTAAGGAGAGTGAAAAGAGACAAAGAGGAGGATGAGAAAGCTTAACAGAGAAAAATCAGAGAAAAGAGAAGAGAGAAGCGAAGAGGAAAAATAACAGAAGACGCAGAAAGAGAATGGAAAGGAAAATAGGAAAAGGAAAGGGGTGGGAGAAAAAAAGTGAAGGAAAAAGGCGAAGAGAAGGGAAAATAAACTAAGAGAAGGGAAGGAAAGAGACGGCAAGACAGAGCAAGGGAAGGAAAATAGGGGAAGGAAAATGAAAGAAAAAGTAGAGAAGAAAAAAAGTGAAAAAATGAGAAGAGAGGAGAATCAAGTGGAGGGAAGGAAAGGGTACACAGAGTGGGACAGAATCGAGAAAAGAAAAAATAAACAAAAAGGAGACGAAGTGAAATAAAAATTAAAAGAAAGAAAAGAGAAAAAAAAGAGAAGAGAATAAAACCAAATTGAAGGAAAGAAAAAGGTAGACAGAGGAAGAGAATCGAGAGAAGAGAAGAGAAACAAAAAGGAGAAAAAAATGAAAGGGAGAGGAAAATTTAGTACAGAGAAAAGAAAAGAAAGAAAGAGAAGAGAGAAAGGACACGAAGTTAAAGAAAATGGAGGGGAAGGGGAAGGGAAATAATGTACAGAGAAGAGAAAAAAAAGAGACGGGAGACGAAGTGAAAGAAAAATGAAGGGGAAAGGGAAATTAAGTGCAAAGAGAAGAAAAGAAAGAAACAGAAGAGAGAAAGGACACGAAGTTCAAAAAAATGAAGAGGTAGGGGAAGGGAAAGGAAAATAATGTACAGAGAAGAGAAAAGAGACGGGAGACGAAGTGAAAGAAAAATAAAGGGGAGGGGAAGGGAAATGAAGTACAGGTGCAAACGTTTTAAGAATATCACTTCATGCCAGAAATCTACGAACATGAACACGGCAGCAGGATAGAGAGGCAGACTTAAACATTTTCAGGCACGGGACCATTACAAGGAAAACGGGTACCGTGATCCCTCCAACCCTCCAGTGTTCCGCCCCGTCCCTTTAAACAGCAGTGGAAGGGGAGGAAGGGCAGGAGAGAGAGAGAGAGAGAGAGAGAGAGAGAGAGAGAGAGAGAGAGAGAGAGAGAGAGAGAGAGAGAGAGAGAGAGAGAGAGAGAATATATATAAATAGCAAGTCTGAATAAGTGAGAGTGAGAGAGAGCGGGAGAGAGAGAGATAGAGGGGAAGCTTGCATTAAATTTCGTGTCGCCGAGGGACTGGGCGAGATGGATGAGAGAGAGAGAGAGAGAGAGAGAGAGAGAGAGAGAGAGAGAGAGAGAGAGAGAGAGAGAGAGAGAGAGAGATGGAAAGGAGAAAATAGCGAGGAATGCAGTGAGAGAAAGAAACAAAAATAGAGAGGAGGAGGAGGAGGAGGAGATGGAGGAAGAAGAAGAAATGATGAGGAGGAAATGAAGAGAGAGAGATAATGGAAAAATGAAGAATGCCATCTCGCTCCGTGTGTGTGTGTGTGTGTGTGTGTGTGTGTGTGTGTGTGACCAAGTTTGTCATCTGATTTAAGGGAATAATTATTGTTTTTTATACTTGATTAACATCATCTCTCTTCTCCCTAATATTACCTGTTTCTAGTCCCCTTTCTCTACTCTTTATTTTGTCTCGTGTCTTTCCTTTACCTTTCACTTTCCTTCCCTTTTCTCTTTTCTTCCCTTTATTTTTCCTTTCTCGGTTTTTCCTTTTCTATTCTGTTTTTCGATTAACCTTTTCTGCTCTTTCCTTCTTTTATTATCTGCTTCCCCATTTTGTTTGCTGACTCTGTTATCATTCTTTATATTTACCTTTTCTTTTCATTTCCTAACTTTACTTCATATCCCTTCTATCCATTATTTTCCCTTCTTTTCCTGTCATTCTTTTACCATTCAATTCTCTATATTTTCACTTTCTTCACCTCCCCCTTTTTTCACTGCCTTTCCTTTCCTTTCCTCTCTTTTCTTTCCAGATGCTTATTTCCTTCCTTTCCCTTCCCTTACGTCTCCTCCTCTTCCTTTTTCTTTTCTTCCCTTACCTTCCCTTCGCTTTCTTTCCCTTCCTTTCCCTTCCCTTAAGACCCTCACCCCCTCCTTCTTAACCTTACCTGCTCACTGCCCTAAAAACGCTGAGCTCCGAAAAGTAAAATGAAAAAGTCGAGGTGACAAGTGAAGTGAATGGTAAAACTAAGAAAAAACTACGGAAACATCATCTCTTAGGGCAAGGAGAAGAAGGAGGAGAAGGAGGAGGAGGAGGAGGAGGAGGAGGTGCAGGCTGAGATGGGTGCAGCATTTTTTCCTCCTCTTTAAGTTGACGCATAAAAATGGTACCGTGCAGAACACCTTTTCTTCTTAGGGCCTCGACAAAAGGCCTTTCCATTACCGGACTGAGAATGTTACGTGTCAGGTGGGTCGCGCGTTATTCCTGCACAGAGTGAGGGTATAGAACCTGGACAATGCTCTGGGGCTGGGAGTGGAGGAGGAGGAGGAGGAGGAGGAGGAGGAGGAGGAGGAGGAGGAGGACAAAGAGAAGAGAGAGAAAGCTTGGGTTGAATTTCATGATGTTAAGAGAGAACAACAAAACATTTTTGGTTCTGCGTCGCATGAAAATCTCTTTTAAGGGGAAGAGCAAGGGAGAGAGAGATGGAGATGAATGATAAAAGAGATAAAACAAAATAAAGAGGCTTAGGATAGTTTGAGTTTCATGATGCTAAGAGAGAACTAAACAACATTTTTTAGGTTCAGAATCGAAGGTAACTAAAAAAAATCAAGGCCTTATTTTGTTTTCTTACGTATACCTTGTGTCGATACTCTTCTGCCTGGCACTTACACACTTTTCACCACTTATACTAATTCACAGAGGTGTTTCCAGGTGAACCTAGTGTAGCCCCTATAACAAGTATTCATAGCTCTTAACTTAAGATACGGTTTAAAAAAAGACCCTTATCATATTCCTCACTTTACCTATAGTATATGCTACCAATTCAATGACCTGCCCTCTTCTAGCTACAAAATCACACCTGTAGAGATTCCCAGGTAAGGAAAGGTTAGCCTCTCTTCCCAAGACGTATGGTAACTTACATAAGGCTGTCGTAGTTTCTCGTCCATACCCGTCACCTTTAAATCCTGTTCTCCCTACACGCACACCTGGACATATTCTCAGGTAGAAAAGCTCTTGAAAGGTGAGCATCTGCACCAATCACTTATGGATGTTAAACTCACTTACTGAAAAATCTCGAGATACTATTTTTACCTGTCCTATACACATCCTACTCCACACACATTCACACCTGAACACAATCACACTTGCACACCTTCACGGATATAAATGCTTTTCAGTTGCAAGCATTTCTTTCTTTATATATTTATGATCTCGTTGAAAGAATTACAGATGCACTTTGACCATTTACACATTTACCTTCCCTCACCCATGGAGACACCTGTGCACATTCCGAGGTAGAAAAGCTCTTGAAAGTCGAGCATTTGTACTTATAATCTTAGGTGACTTAAATATTCCTCCGGCACAAATCCCCCGTACAGTTGCTATGGTCTACTAAAAGCCATAATCTACCTGTAATCCCACCTGTACGATCCCCTGGTAGAGATGCTCTTGAAAGACGAACATCCCACCCTACCTGAACGTCTGTGGGGCCGTGACACCTGGGGAATGTGTCGTGTCATGATCTGGGCGAGGGGCGAGGGATGGCGGGGGTGGGGGGGGGGCGTACAGGGCGGCCACGCAAAAACCTATTCACGGTCCTTCCTGCATTGGTGCGTGAGTCGTGAGGTCCGGTTGGGCAGCGCCGCGCCACGCCACGCCTCGCCACGCCCAGCCTCAAGTCCTGCCCCGATTCCTTTCTCCGTGGAGGGCGCGTAGGACATCCTCTATTCCCCCCTTCCATCGCTCCCTCCCTCCTTCCCATACCTCCTTTACCTCGCCTCCTTCAAAGAACAGGTTTTTGCCTTTGCCATTTTTCGGTCGTCTTGGTGGAAAAAATCGAGGCGGCTCTGGCGATGCTTGGGAAGCTTTGTGCCGTGAACTTGGGGCTATATGGCTATCGCTGTTAACGTTTTCCTTGAGGTTGTAAATAAAAACGAAATGATGTGGATTATTTTCTTTGGTGTATGTGTCAATGTGTAATCTGACTCCGTTTTTAGTATCGTCTTAATATTTTTTCTAATAGTTATAAGATCAACTATAGGTAATATTTTTAGGATAAATCTGCTCACTGACTGACTGACCAATTAATGGAATGACTGGCTTGCTGACTGATTAACTGACTGACTGGTTGGATGGATGATTGACTGACTGACTGACTGACTGACTGACTGGACTGACTGACTGGCTGGCTGTTTGACTAGCTGGCTAAGTTACTGACTGGCTGGCTGTTTGACTAGCTGGCTAACTTACTGGCTGGGTGACTGGCTGACTGTTTGACTAGCTGGCTAGCTTACTGACTGGCTGGCTGGCTGACTGTTTGACTAGCTGGCTAATTTACTGACTGGCTGGCTGGCTGACTGTTTGACTAGCTGGCTAACTTACTGACTGGCTGACTGGCTGACTGTTTGATAGCTGGCTAACTTACTGCCTGGCTGACTGTTTGACGAGCTGGCTAACTTACTGACTGGCTGGCTGGATGACTTCGTTTCACTCAGTCAAAATTTGTTCATGGCATTCTTGTGTGCTGGAAAGAGTCTCGTACCCGGAGCTTTGGTCACGCACTCCTCCTCCTCCTCCTCCTCCTCCTCAATGTAATGCCCAGACCCCTTTTCTCCCTCTTATCCAAACACCACCCAAGTAACTAACTCTCCCTACCCTCGTTTTCCTTCCCCTCACCCTCACCCATACTTCTTCCATACTCCACAACTTCCATGCCTCTCACTCTTTCTTTTCCTCATTATATCACCTACCATTCCTTCCCTTCACCCGTCACCCATTCAGACCACTCCTATTACCATTCCCCCGTGTCCCCGTCTTCCACCTGCAACTCTTCCTCTTCCCCCTACCTTCTCTCATCATTAGTCTCACCATCTTCCCCTCCCCTCTCTTTTCCTTTCTCCCCCTGCAACTATTCCCCTTCCCCCTTCCCTCTGTCACTACGGCCTGACCTTCCTTCCTTTCCATCACCTCCCCTTCCTTCCTCTGCAACTATTCCTCTCCCCCTTCTCTCGCTCATCACCAGCCCAACCTTCCCTCTCCCCCTTCCCTCCCTTCACCTGTCACCTGTCCATCCAGCCACCCAGGCAATCAGTGGACCCTTACCTGCCTCTGCGACACGGCTCAGCAACCCGCCATTAACTTACCTGTTGGACAAAAAGAAAACGATTAAATTCAAGCTCACCTTTCCCTCCTCCCTCTTCCCTCCCCTTCCCTCTCTTCCCACTCTTCCTCTTCCCTTCACACGTGCAATATTCACCCATTTGTTAGCGTAAAATGAAACATGAATAAAAAATATGTTCAGAGTGAAATATAAGAGGAAAAATAATAGTGCTGTTGCCCAAACGTGTGTCATATTACTACTCCGTTAAAGCAATATTTTTTTCGCTTGTCAAAAATAGAGGAGGATTTACATACATAGTCGTGTCTAATGAAAACAATCCATCATGCAGTAAAAAAAAAAACAAAAAAAAAAAACATTCACATACACAAAATTAATAAACGTTTGTACTTAGAAGAAAAAAGAATAGATTAAGAACATGAAAGAGTATATACAGTCGCTTTAAAATGTGGATAAATGGTCGGAAATATTGATATGAAAAAATTACATAAATACTCATGACGCAGAACGCTGGGTGAGTGAAACAACTAATAAATCATGACACACACACACACACACACACACACACACACACACACACACATGCCTCACTGTCACGTATATGGAACGGACGAAAATAAACAAAAATTAGTGAAAATATACGACACGATACATCCGAACGAAAAAAAAATGAAGATACACATACATACAAATAAAACAATGAAGGGTGATGTGAAGATTGATACGGGTGGTGGGGGGGGGGGGGAGAGAGAGAGAGAGAGAGAGAGAGAGAGAGAGAGAGAGAGAGAGAGAGAGAGAGAGAGAGAGAGAGAGAGAGAGAAATTACCTCTTCCTAGAATTAAAAACAAGTAAACAAATTTAAAAAAAACACTCATTAAGCCAAAACAAGCAATAATAAACGAGACTAACAACACAAAACATCACCGCAAACACCACCACCATCACCAACACAGTCATCACCACCACACCACAGCCACCATCATCATCACATCACAGCAACATCAATACAAATAGAAGTAACACCACGCCACACACACACACACACACACACACACACACACACACACACACAGACACACACACACACACACACACACACACACACACACACACACACCATAAACCACATCACCTCACCAACCTAACTGTCATGATTTCATTATTTAAGGAATAGCCCGTGGAAAAACACCGCGGGAGTCCCCGACATTTTGATTGAGAGAGCGGGAAGTAGTCACAGTTCAGGCGGGAAAACCAGGCAGGCGGGAAACAGGACCTTATGCAAATCATTTCGTTACTACTGCCAAAGCTGAGCTGTGTGGGATGCATGACCCACTAATACCAATTGCATGTGTTAGGTTATTAATAAATAACAATCCATAGCCGTAGGGCGTTTAGTGTAAGTGTTGCATAGAAAACGATATGTCAGTATGGCGAGAGCTGGCATCTTAACCGCGGCCGGGGAGCGGAGCATTGTGGGTCCCGCCGCCATCTTCCAGCCATCTCCCGCCCAGACTTCACCGCAAGTAGACGTCCCTCACCAACCTCCCGTGCCACATGTCTATCGTTGTGGTTTTCCTGCTTTGTAGTATCCACAAGTCCAGAGTGACTGTGTGTTGCAAGCGAGGGAAGCCGTTGGGAGGTAAGGAGGGCACGGCGTGTTGCAGAGAGGAACGAGAGAGGACTTAAGAAGGACTCCAGGGCTCCAGACCACGAGGTAGATAAGGTGTGGCTTGGCTTCTCCCACCTAGTTTTTTTTTTTTTTTTTTTTTTACGTTGTCGCCTATTGCGCCGGTAGGCATCTTCCCAGTGGGGCCTGATGGTCGGCCCAAGGCTTCTTCCAGGTGGGGCCTGATGGTCGGCCCAGCCCGTTCTGGCGCAGGCGAGTGTTTATAGTGGCGCCATCTTGCATTGGCTCATGCTGCCCCCCGGAACTCGTTCTTGATTCGCTTGGACGGCTTCCTCTGGAGTCCGGGTTGATGGGTGGTCTTCAGGACAGCATGTGGGTAGTTTTAAGCCACTCGGCGGTGACTGAAAAATCCGAGTGGTAGCGTGGGGATTCGAACCCGCGTCGTCCATCACGCGGTGAATGTGGGCCCAGTACGCTACCAGTTCGGCCACCGCCTACCCTATAGGTTAAGTACTCTATTGCCTAGGATGTTTTAAGATAGATAGCTAGGTTGCTGTGTGCCTGGGATTAATTAATTATTCTTAATTTCCAGCGAGTTTCTTTGTTGCTTAAATAAACTTAAGAACGGTTGATCTGGTCTTTGCTTAACCTATGAGAGATGTGACTGGTCAGAATTAAATATAATAAGTGACTAGGAAGGGCTGTGAGTCTGATAACTCAATTTTCAGATATTTTATTTTATATTTTTTATAGCTTAGAATTTTCGGGATTTTCGGAAGTCCAGACCTTTCAAGAACCCCACACTAACCAATACCACCACCATCACCACCACATCCTCCACGTCTCTGCAATACACAACAACATCACCGCAACTCAACTACTACGAGCAACACCCCAACACAACACAAACACACACATGCACAAGAGTCACTACCATCACCGCCACCGCCACAGGCTCACAATACATCCCCACCACAACACTGCAACTTAACCACCAGCCTCGCAACGCCACTAAGCACCTGGAAGCACCTTTGGAACACTGCAACACACACAGGTAAAGTCCTTGGGAGCGAAGGTGTGTTTGAACTTACACTGGAAAGCTTAAGCAAGTTTGTGATTAAGCTTCATAATAGAGAGAGAGAGAGAGAGAGAGAGAGAGAGAGAGAGAGAGAGAAAGGAGGATAGATTACGAAGTGTGACAAAATGGGTTCATAATAAAGAGGAGAGGAAAGGTGAGAAGAAAGAGGAGAAGACACTAGAGTAAAGAAGGAGGCGGAGGAAGAAGAGGAGGAGAAGGAAGAGGAGGGGAGAATAAAATTGAGGAGATTGAGAAAAACGAGTAAAAGGGAATGTATATATTATTAAAAAAGAAAAGAAAAAATTAACGATATGAAAAGTGAATTTACGAGTACATGAAAAAAGAAAAGAATAATTGGATAAAAAAAGACAAAAATGAACCAAAAAAACTAAGCACCAAAATGAGAACAGAATTGACGAATGCAAATGTGACAATTGAATGAAAAGGAGAAAACAAAAAAAAAAGGAAACGAAGCGGAGAAAATTAAAGCGAAAGCCGCAAATGAGAGAGAGAGAGACGAGGGGGTGAGGAGATAAAGAGGGGAGGGAGGGGCAGGTTAGGGTGTGGTTCAGACCGGACGACTGAACCCAAGGAACAAAAGATGCCCTTCGGTACGTCACAGTGCACCCAGCAACGTCTTGGGGGGAGGGGGAAGGGGAAGGGAGAAGGAGGATAACGAAATAATTGGGAAGAGATAAGCAATAGGAGATAATGTGAAAGGGAAAGGGGGGAAGAGGTAAAGGGTAGATGTTAAGGGGTTGAGAGCTAATGGAAAGGGGTAAGGAGGTAATTATGAACAGATAAGGAGTAGGAGGTAGTGGGAAGGGAAAGGGGGAAGGGGAAGAGGATAATGGATAGATGGTAAGGAATTCGGAATAAGGGGAAAGGTAGAATAAAAGAGGTGATGGGGAAGAGATAGCGAGTGATAGGTAATGGGTAAGGGTATTAAGGGAAGGGAAAATGGGAAGAGTAAAGTGATGTTAAGTGTACTGTAAGAAAGATAAGTAGATAGATAAATATAGATAGGTAGAGAGAGAGAGAGTCATCGCTATGCATGCTTGAAAATCCTGCGCCTCCTCCTTCTCCTCATTCTCCTCCTCCTCCTCCTCCTTCATATACATTATTCATTTATTAAAATATATTCCGACATGCAAAACTTCGCTGCGTGGCAAGTATTGAAAAAGACATTATCCCGAGGAAACACATCACGTAACGAAATAAAAGAGAATGATAAAAAGAAGCCACGAGATTTGTGGTAGTCCCTCCGCGCTGAACACACACACGGAAGGGAAGAGGAAGATAAGAGATGGGACGGAGAGAGACAAACGAACACACAAACACACACATGGGAAGGAGAGGAGGCGAACTGGGACGACACACACACACACACACACAAGGGATGGAGAAGCGAGCTGGGACGGTACACCACACACACACTAACACACACAGCGCACACGCACACACATCACCCCTGCGCCCACCCACCCGCCCTGCCGCCCACCCATTCCGCTCCAGTGATTCATATTGCCGCACGTTCGTATAATACATATCTCCAGGAGGCGCTATGGGGCCGTGAACGCATACGAATTAGGTGGAATATGTTGTCAAGACACAAACGAAAGAGCGAGGCGCGGCGGAACGTCCTGTGAATCGGAAATGAAAGCGCCTTGTGGAATATCAGTGCATCAGCGACAGAAAGATGAACCTAGGATCCAATACTCTACCTCTCTGTCTCTTTCCCTCTCTCTCTGTGTGTCTCTCCTGCTACCCTGGGACAGACGCTTGATCCTACTTACCTGCTATCTTACTTCCTTGTCTTTCCTCCTCCCTCCAGTGACCTGCTAAGATGGATAACAAGGGAGGAGTGGAGAGAACGGCCCGGAGGAAGGGAGGAGTGGCCAGGAGAAAGGTAAGATGGTGGAGGTTGATTATAGGAAAGGAGAGAGCAGTCACTGTGAGGGAGGAAGGGAAAGGTAGAAATGGAGAGAGAGAGAGAGAGAGAGTATAAAATTTGCTTCGAAAGAAAAGAAAAAAAGAAAGAAAAGGAAGAAACGAAGGGAGAATAAATAAAAGAGTAGGGCAGGGGAATGAGAGAGAGAGAGAGAGAGATGTGTTTCTTTCCTGCCAACTTCTAATAATAGTTTTAGCATCAGCAACAGATCAATAAGCTAAGCCTCCAACACAAACAAATAACTCAACGTCACAACAAAATATCATCACAAAAGGAAAGAAAAAGAAAGATAAAAGAAAATGAATGTGTAATAGCCATCGTAAAAAAACACAAAATAAAAGACAACAAAAACAAGAAGACAAGAGATTTTTTTTAATATGCTTGTTTTGACTTGACGATGAAAACAGTATATTGATATTTGACCTTTTTTTTTTACTTCATTTTACTTGCTGAGATAATATAGAGAACCATTATTTATTTTTCTTTGTCTCCTTTCTTCCTTTCATCCCCCATCGGTAATATTTTTCCTCTCCATCTTTTTACCTTTATCTTTTTTTCATTCTTCCCTTCATCCTCCATTGTTAATATTGTTTTTTTTCATTTTTCTTCTTTGACTGCCTTCCTTCTTTCTTTCCCTTCAGATTCTATGCGTAATTTGAATCTTCTTTTTACATATTTATTGTTTCTCTCATCTTATATATCTTCTCTACCTCTCAAACTCTTCCTCTATTCTCTCATTCCTTGCTCTCCTTGTTTTCTTTTCTCACTTCCTCTTTCTTCTCCCTCTTTCAGTCCATTGTTTTTCCTCCTCCTTTCCTCCCTCTGTCTTCCCACGCTCCTTACTATCTTTGACTTCCTCCATTCCTCAAACATTGCTTTTTCGTGTTTTTTTCTTCCTTTCTTTCCCATTTGTACAGTGCAAAGTTTTTTCTTCTTTCTTCAATCCTTTTATTCTCCCAAGTTTTTTTCTTCGCCAATCTATTTTCCTCTTTCCTAATTCTCCTTCGTTGCTTTTTTTCCGTTTTTTCCTCTCTTTTTATTCTCTATTGTTTATTACGGTTTTTTTTTTTTCATTACCTCGTTCCTTATCAATATTCTCTCAAGTCCTCTTTCTCACTAATCTATTTTCCTCTTTTTTGTTTTGTTTCTCCTTTACTTTCGCATTTTCCCTTTTCTATTTTTTTCCACTTTCCTTCTTTTCTCCTTCCAATTCCTTTTCCTCACTTATTTATTTCCCTCTTCCCTGCTTCTCCCTCTTCTTTCACACTTCCTATCTTCTTTTCTCCTGGCTGTATATTATTATCTTTCATTTTTCCTCTTCCTATCTTCGCAAGTTCTATTTCTAACTAATCTGTTTTTCTCTTTCTCCTCCTCTTTTGATTCTTTCGCATTTTCTCTCTCCTCTCTGTTTCCTTCTTCGTTGTATAAGGCGATTTTGTCCTCGTTATGTCTATGTCCATCCTTCTCTCTATCCCCCAAAGTTCTTCTTCCACACTAATTTATTTTCCTTTTTCTTGCTTCTCTCATGTTTCTTTCGCATTCTTTCTCTCATCTTTCTTCTCTGTTGTATGTTTCCTCAGTTCTTATCTCTATCCTCCAAATTCCTTTTCCTCACTAATCTGTTTTGCTCTTTCCTGCTTCTCTCTCGTTTCTTTTGTGTTTTCTTCTCTCTGCTTCCTTCTCCGTTGTATAATGCGATATTTTCTTTGTTATTTTCTCTATTCTTCTTTTCTGTTCCGTACTTCCCTCATTCGTTCCCTGTATCCTCCTCATCTGTTCTCATATATCTCGTTTCTTTCGCAATTTCTCCTCTCCTTTTTCTTCTTCGTTGTATAATGCGATTTTTTCCTCGTTATTTTTACCTATTCTTCTTATCTATTTTCCTGTATTTTCCTCGTTCGTTTACTCTACCTTCTTTATCTGTTTTCATGCATCTATTTCCCCGAGTTATTCCATTTTTCTTTCTCTTTTTGTGTGTATTTATTCCTCTCCTTACCCCTTCCTCTTTCTTCCCTTTGCTCGCTCTGTTCCTCCTTTCGTTTATTTTCTTATCTCCTTCTTTTATCTTTCTATTTCCACCAATTACTCGAGTTTTCTTCTTTCTGAGCATATACTTTTTTATTCTTCTGAGGTAACAAAGACATGCGATAAATCCTGCTTCTCTATGCCTCATCCCCCTCATCTTTCTCCCACTCATCTCCCTCTCATCACGCGCCCCGAGGGAGAGGGAGGCGCCCAGTTTAGCTTCTGACCTCCTGCTCATGCTCCCTTGCCCTTCACCCCCCTCACCCCCCGAATATTTAGTGGTGCTACAATAAAATGAACCGGCCTGCTCTGATCCCCTCCCCCCCTTTCCCCCCTCTTCATCTCTTCTTAAACCAGCATCTGACCTCTAGTTCTTCTTTTGCCCTTCAACTTCCCCCCTCTCCCCCCTTCCCCCCTTCTCCCACCAATGAGAATATTTAGTGATGCTACAATAATAACAACTCCCCAGCCTCCCTTCACCCTGATCTCCCTCTCCCTCTCCCTCCCTCCTTTCCTGCTCTTTCTTTCTTCCTATCTCTTTCTCTGTCTCGCCCTTTTGCCCTCTATCGCTACCTTTTATCTCTCCCTTCCACCCTTTCTTCCTCTGTCTCGGTCTGTTGGTCTGTCTGTCTCTTTGTTTTCTTGTCTTTGTTATATTTCTCCTTTTATCGCTAATTGTCTTTGTCTCTTGTTGTATCACGGTATATTAAACAATCTCATTTGCTTGCATCTCTCAGTCTTATTACGTTTATCTATATTTACAAATCATCTCTCTCTCTCTCTCTCTCTCTCTCTCTCTCTCTCTCTCTCTCTCTCTCTCTCTCTCTCTCTCTCTCTCTCTCCTCAGACAGGCGACGTACATAGTACACCGTCACAAGATGGGGGCTGGCAGGTAGTCAAGAGCCATGGTAACTGCTTAAAGCTGAAGAGGACCAATCCTGCGGGTGTGGAGTGCCGCAACTCCTTCCAGGCTCTCTCTGAGCTGAGGGAGGGAGTGAAGGAGCAGGAGGTGAAGGAGAGGAGGGCAGATGACAAATCCCTGCCCAGAGGTAACATTTTGGTTGTTGGGGATAGCCAGATCAGGTTGTTAGATAGGGCCCTCTGTGCTAAAAATAGGACACGTAGGACAAGGGTGTGTTTTCCTGGGGCGGGGATTAAGGATGTCAGCGACAGGGTAGAGTCGTGCATGTCAGGCGAGGGAGTCAAACCCATCGTCTGCCTGAGCGTGGGAGGGAACGACATAAGCAGGTTAGGTAGTGAGCAGCTCCTGCGTCGCTACATTGAGGCTATTCGAAGAATTACGACCAAAGGCGGGGTTCCTGTGGTGTGTGGGGTTCTGCCAAGGCGGCGGGTTGGTGCCATTTGGATGTCCAGGGCTATTGCATTAAACTGCAGGTTGGCAGATTATTGCAAAGCCAATGGATGGAAATTTGTCGACGCCTGGGACAGTTTCTTTGGCAAGAACCACCTATACCAGAGGGACGGGGTTCACCTTTCATGGGAGGGGGTACAGATCTTGTCTGATGCCCTTGAACGTGGATTGGGGGCCCTGCAGGGTTTTTTAGGGTAAGTAAGATGGGGCCTAAGATGGCAATACCAAGTGGGAGCACTAAATGTAGTAATAATAGCGGCTGCAGGGTAAGGCAAGGGGCAGATCTTAATGTGTCCAATACAAACAGTAGAAGTATTAGGAATAAGATACATTTATTGAGGGGAAAGGTGTGCGTAGAGAAATTTGATATGATAGCTATCACAGTCATGGATAAACACTGCAGACAGACACTTTCTCCCAGAATTAGAGATTGAAGGGTCTAAGTTATTCCACCAAGATCGAATAGGCAGGAAGGGGGGTGGGGTCGCACTCTTCGTCAGGGACAATCTTAAGTGTGTCATTAACAACTCAATCAAGGAAGATAGCAATACAGAATCCCTCTAGGTAGAAACAATAGGTAGGAAGGAGAAGCTTGTCATCGGAGTACTTTACAGACCGCCCAACCTTACCAGGGACAGTAGCCAACCCCTTTTTCAAGAAATTAGTAGGGCGTCAAGATATAGGAATGTGTGTGTAATTGGGGATTTCAATTATAGGAACATAGTGGGATACTTTATCCGGAGACCAAGAGGCACAGGATTTGTTAGATGTGATACAGGATAGTTTCCTTAAGCAGTTAATTAGAACACCAACGAGTGAAGAAAATATTTTGGATTTGTTGTTAACTAATAGAGAGGACATAATAAGCAACATTGAGGTTGGGGATTCATTAGGTAACAGTGATCATAAGGAAATTAGATTTAATATTAAATGGGAGGATAGAGTAAGCAGTAACAACACATTAATACCTGACTTCAGGAAGGCAGACTATGAGGGGTTAAGAAAACAGCTGCAGAGGCTTAGGGGAGTGAGATCAAAAGTAGGTCAGGAACCAGAGCAGGGAGGGGCGGTAATCTCTGGTGAGGTCACTAGTCAGGTCAGTAGCTTGGAGGGTGAGTACAATAGTCTGGTCAGGGAGATTAAATTAGGACAGAAACAGTTTATACCTCACAGGGAAGTCAGGTCAACAGGTAATTACCCGAGATGGATGACAGACAGGCTAAAAACTGAAATAGGAAGGAAAAGAGGACTATATGTTAGAATTAAAAGGGGGGAAACTCACCTAAGGGATAGTTACAACGATTTAGCTAGAGCAGTAAAGAAAAACACACGTATGGCAAAACGTAATTATGAGATTAGAATTGCCAGGGAAGCAAAGACCAATCCAAAGGGCTTCTTTCAGCTTTATAAGACCAAGGTTAGGGATAAGATAGGGCCGCTTAAGTCAGGAGAATCACTGATTGATAGTGATGAGGAAATGAGCGAGGCGTTAAATAGATATTTCTTTTTTTTTTTTTTACAACAACAAAGGGCATCAAAAAAAAAAAAAAAAAAAATAAAAAAAAAAAAAAACTTAAAAAAAAAAAAAAAAAAAAACAAAAAAGTGAAAGAAAAGATAGAGGAGGAGAGAGAGAGATGTCCTGATACCCTCCTCTTGTTGAAAGAGTAGGCAGGAGGAACAGAAGAAGGAAGAGGAAGTTAGAGAGTTTACCAGTGAGAGAGGGAAGAGAGAGTGAAGATGGTTATGCTGTAGACTTGCATAAGGGATGGGGGGATGATAGGGATGAAAGGAGAGAAATGGTGCAGCGGGGGGAGAGGGAGGGGATAGCATCAGTAAGCAAGCAGTCAGCAAGAGCAGTGGAATCGATAGAAGAAGATAGAAGCAGAAGGCGGAATTTGAATAAAAGAAGACTATCAGTAT
>NC_066530.1:4218792-4233792 GCF_024679095.1 Eriocheir sinensis | reverse complement strand
TCCGACGCATTATACTTGAAAGAACACTGAGAAAGGAAGAGGGAAAGGGGAAACGATCACCTATTTTGACCGACCCGTCCTGACATTTATACATCCGCAACGATAGATTCTCTGATCCTACAGCCACCGTTGGGAAGAAGGGAGAGAAGAATACAGGAGGATGAAGGAGGGGGTGAAGAGAGACAGAGAAAGGTAGAAATGGATGGATGAGGATGAAATGGTAGTAAAGATGGAGGAGGAAGAAGGAAGAGAGTAGAGAAAGGTGAGGAAAAGGCTTGAGAAGAATATAAGAGGATTGTGGAGGAGGGCGTGAAGGGAGACAGAGGAGCGTAGAAATGGATGGAGGAAGGTAGAGACGTATTAAAGAAAGATGGAAAAGAAAGAAGGAAGATGGAAGAGGGTGGATGAGCATGGAAGAAGGAAAAATGCAGGGTGAAGAAGGGTGCAGCGGAGAGGTCGGAGGAGGAGGAGAAAAGAGTAGAGGCTGAGTAGAGGGTGGAAAAATAGAGGAAGGGAGAGGGGAAAGAGGAAGGAGAAGAAAAGATAAGGAAATAACCAATACTCGCATGATTTGTGTGATGTATATATATAATAGCATATCCTCCTCCCTCCCAACACATATATTACGTCGGGAAAAGCCTAAAGTTGGTATTCTTAAATGCTTCCGCCTTTCACATCATCTATTTCCAAAGCCCGAAAAGGAGATCAGTCGGGTTTCAATGGGTCAGTTCGAGGGTCCACCACGGAGTCATCGTAAGCGCCCAAACCAAACTGTATTCTCCACAATTATCCGTTTTTTTCTACTCAATACCAGGTAATAAAGAGATTTCCTGTGTGGCTTCCTAAAATTTCCTCCTTTTTATATCAACGCCAAACACTATACAGGGAATTTTCGTCGTATTTTGTGTTTGGTTGGGGAGCTGACGAACTTAATGTACTGAACTGTAAAACTGGCCCAATTAGTATTTTTGTATATTCATGTCACAAAAGAAGGGTCAAACTACCACCAGGGTCATTAAACTACCCTTGGAAATGCCCCAAAATCCTACGAGAGACTTGTTAAATATGAGTGTTTGGTCATCGAAATGATTAATAATACTGCACTGAAATTTCTGGTGTGTGTGTGATGGCTTCGAAAGATGTTGAAAGGAAGGAAAAGAGATGGGAAAATAAATAACCTAAGCTCGCGTGTGAAGACTTATTAATGTACATATAAAGAAACAAACTTTTACCCACGGGACTACATACGTATATACTGAGAAAATACAAGGTTTACACGGGAAGAGGGAGGGGAATAGCCAATATCATAGAGAGCGAATAAATAGCTACAGATTCTCCTCTTCCATTTCCGTTGAATATGACTATCTTATATTTATCCCCCTTCCTTCCGCCTATCCGCCCAAGTTCATTTCCCCACTAATATATTTTCCTCTTCCTGAGACGAATGGAAATATGATAGTTCTCTCGCGGTTTCTGATGTTATTTAGAGGTTTCGAAAGTTATTGAGAGTTGGTTGGTTGTTGTTGCTGTTGTTTTCTTTTGTTGGGGAATAATGGTTGAAACTAAGACGGTATTTTCGTTATTTTTCTCCTTTTCTTTCTTTTCGTTTTAACCTCACTCTCTAGCACACATTTAGACGTCCTGCGCTCTCTCTCTCTCTCTCTCTCTCTCTCTCTCTCTCTCTCTCTCTCCCCCTCCTCCAGGTGGAATTTTGTGGTTAAAACGACGGTGGAGGTGGAGGAGAGGGAGGAGGGAGGGTGGAGAAGAATGTAGGAAGATGGAGAAGGGGGGATGACTGAGGAGGGAGGAAAGGTGGAAGAGAAAGATGGAGAAGAACGGAGGGAGGAGGAGGAGGTGGAAGAGCATGAAAGGTAAAAGAGGGACTGGAAGATGATGGAGATTGGAAGGAGTAGAAAAGGGAGTAGAAAGTGGAAGAGTGGAAAAGTTGAAGTAGACGATGATAGAGTGGGAGGAGGGTGGAGAGGAGTAAGGGGTGGAGGAGATGGTGATAGATTGGAGGAGTGAAGGGTGGAGGGGAAGGAGGAGAAGGCACGAGGGAGTGGAGGAGACAAGGGAGAATTGGGGTAGAGGAGTGTAAGAGGGAGGAGGGTGGAGTGGGCGGGCATGTGGAAGGTGGGCTGACCGGTGGGTGGAGCTGTCAGTAAGGGTTCCAATCCCACTCCTTAACCCCCCCCCCCGTCACCCACCCTCCAGTTTTTGTGGTGTCACTTTTGGGGGCTCAGATCAACCTCGTTAAATCGAAGTCTGGCCCACCACCACCACCACCACTACCACCACCACCGCCACCCTTGCTCTATAAACCCCAGCATCCCTCCCTTCCACCTCCATCCCATCATCGCTCATCTCCTTTTTTAGTCCGTCCATCCATTCCTCTCATGCTTAGTCACTCCCTCTCTCTTTATTCATCCTGCCCTCTCCTCACCTCTCTTCTCTCCTCCTCTTCTTCCCTACCCACCCTTCATCCCCTACCTACCTTTCCTTTTCTTTTCTTCTTCTTCTTCCTCTCCCATCAACGTGACACTAAGTTTTCCACCACTGACTCTCACACTCACTCACTCACTCAGTCTTCTCCCTTATTCATCTGTTTCGTATGTTCTCACTCTTCCTTTCTTTCTTCCTCCCTTGCTTTCTGTTTCCCTTCTTACCTGCTTTACTACCTTAATTCTAATCCTCCTCCTCCTCCTCCTCCTTCCCGTCCACCTCGTTCATTACTCTTGCCGCCCCCTCGTCCTCCTCCTCCTCCTCCTTCCTGACTCCCTCCCGCCCTGCAATATATTCCAGGGCGAGGCAGACCCACCCACCAACCGTCTCTCCCTTTCCCCTAAGGCCCTCACCTCTCCCCCCTTCACTCCTTCCCCGTTCCCCCTCCCCCTGCGCCGTGAGATACCAGTATGCTCTATCTGCCCCCCGGAGACACAGGACACGTGCGTGGGGCTGGGGGGCAGGGGGAACCGGGAGAGAGGGGAGCGGGGTCTGATGCTGCACCCCAGGGGGACCAAACTTGATATTCACGACATGAAGGCGGCCACCTCCCCGCCGCGAGGCTCAACTTGTTAGTGTTCAGACAATTCCTCTGCCACTGACGCCCCGCACGCCGCCCCGCCCGCCCCAATAGACGGCCGGGGCGGGGCAAGGCGGGGAACGCGGGGCAGACTAAGGAGAGGTAATCTAAGGTGGGGCAAGGGTAGGTAAGGCGGGGTACACTGGGGTAAGGCTGGGAAAAGTGGTTTAATACGGTATATACTATGGCAGATTAAGGAGGGGGGGAGGGAGGAAAGGCAGGGTAAGGGGAGGCAAGGCGGGGTAAGGCTAAGTAAGGCGAGGGAAGGGGAGGGAAGGCGGGGAGGGGTAAACTAAGGCGGGGTAAAGCGGGGCAAAGCGGGATAAGGCGGGGCACTCCATTACCTCCCTCCATCCCTCCCTTTCTCCCTCCCTCCCTCTCTCCCTGGAAAGGTAAAGTACACATACCTGGAATTTTTCAACTTCTCCAAACATTTCTTATCTTTTCTTCTTTTTTTCCCCTTTTTCTTTCGTCTTTCAGCGATTATCCTGCCTTTTTCTCCTTCCTCCTCTCTCCCTTCCTCGTCAGGTAAGATACACACACCGGTAATATTTTCTACTTTTCAAAATGTTTCTTATCTTTTTTTCTTTTTCCGTATTATTTTCATCCTCTTGTTATTCATTCTCTTGTCTGATTTCCCTTTCTTTCCTCCATCCCTCCCTCACTCACTCCTTCCCTCTATTCTTTAAAACATTTCTTATCTATCATTCCATTTTTTCCTTCTTTCTTTCGTTCTCTTGTTATTCTCTTAGTTCTTTCCCTTCCTCCCTCCATCTATCCAGTCTTCACTTTCTCTCCAGGTGAAACACATACACCTTTTTTTTCAAACTTTTTCAAACATTTCTTATCTCTTATATTTTTTCTTATTTTCTTGTGTTCTCCAGCCACTATCTTACCTCTTTCCCTCCCTACTTCCCTCACTCTCACCTAGTAAAATACATATGCCTACATGTTTTCTATTTTTTTTTCTTATTTTTCTTATCTTTTGTCACATTTTTTCTCCCTTTCATTCTTTCTATATTTAGTCTCCTACTTTATTTCCCTTATTCCACTCTCTCCTTCCCTGCTTCCCACACTCTCAGGCAAAAAAAAACACAAACATACATCTACAATTTTAACTTTCCCAAACATGTCTTATCATTTATCACTATTTACCTACTTTTTTCCTTTCTTCCTATAGTTATTTTCTTACCTTATCCCTCCCTACGTCTTCCTTTAGCCCTCCCTCCTCCCCTCCACGCATACCTATCTAATGCCCAAAAGGTAGGAGGCAACGGACAGCTGATGGGGCGGGGTCGGGCAAGACAGGACACTCGACTCCCTCCCTCCTTCCCCTACCCACTTCTTCCTTCCCTCCTTCCTTTCCTCCCTCCTTCTCTCCCTCCCTCCCTCCCTCTCCCGCGCCAGGTAAAGTACACACCTGCCCAAGGCCCACACCGCGTACCTGAGATGAGCATAACTTAGAGATGAGTGAAGAGGCGCTACGGGTGACGAGGTGAGAGGCAGAACTATCAACTTCAAGTGTGTAGAAAAGGGAGAAGAGGAGGAAGAAGAGGAGGAACAGAGGAGGAAGAGGAGAATGAAAAGGGATGGTGGTTGTTTAATGATTGATGGGAGAGAGGAAGAAGAATAAGAAGAAAAGAAGCGAGAGAAGATGAGTAAGAAGAATAAGGAAGAGATGAGAGGAAGAAGAGGAGGAAGAGAAGAAGGAAAAGAGTATTGTGATTGATTAATGATTGCTTGGATAAAGGAGGAAGAAAAGATGAAAAAGCGAAAGACGAAAAAGAAGAATAAAGAGCAGAATGAGAAGAGAGAAAAGGGACAAAATACTTCAATACATGCTACTGAAGGGGAAGATAAGAAAGAGGAATAGAAAAATAAAAAAGAAGAGGAGGTGGTGGTGATGATGTAGGCAGCCAAAGGATCAGAGGAGGAGGAGGAAAAGGAGTAGGAAGAGGAGGAGGAAGAACCAGATGAAAATAAGAAGAGGAGGAGATGGTGACTGTTTGAATATTGGTGGCGCTAAGCAAACAACACGCCTCTTGACTACAGCCTCGCCTCTTAGCCTCCTCTTAAGCTCCCTCAGCGCCGGCCCGAGTCCCAGGGTAGCGGAACAGCCTACCCGATCAGTCTTAACTTGATAAAAACCGACAATAAGGTGATCCCAAGTCCCAAGGGGTGCGTTCCTTCGTTCACTGAGGCTCCGTTCTAAATGTAGTATTGGGTCCCAGGAGTGAAGGGGGCTTATAACCTGAAGGGGAGCGAAGGGGGACGAAAGGGAGCTATGTACGGATGGGAGCCAGACTTACCCTCACCCTCATCCCCTATTTTGCATTAGTTCCTCCTTCAAAATGTCAGCCGGAGCGTTCCACCTCCCTCGACACTCCTCCCCATTCCCCATCCTCCTACTTGCTCTGTTGATGGTTGCTCCTCTTCCTTCACCCTTCTCCCCAGACGCTCTTCCCCTCCCCAGCATCCTTCTCTTTACATCCGGACTTTACCTTTCCTCCCCTCCTCCTCCTCCTCTTCCTCCGCACAATTGAAAATATTAAAGTAAGCAAAGCTCCTGGTCCAGACAAAATTACCCCTAGGGTCTTAAAAGAAATCAAACATCAAATTTGTAAACCGCTCTCCATCATATTCAATAAATCTTAAACAGCTGGAAAAGTTACGTCGGAATGGAAACTTGCAAATGTCACACCAATTTTCAAAAAGGGGGACAAGTCTCATCCAGGAAACTATCGACCAATTAGCCGGACATCGATTGTTTGTAAGTTAATGGAGACTATCATTAGCGACAATATGGTGAAATTCTTCGAAGAAAATAATATGATAAATAATTCGCAACATGGCTTCCGTAGCAAACGTTCGTGTTTAACTAACTTACTTGATTTTTTTCATTTTATTTTTGAGGTGTTCGATGAAAGCAGATCAGTAGATATCATATATCTGGATTTTCAAAAGGCATTTGATAAGGTCCCCCACCAACGATTGCTCAGCAAACTATTGGGTAACATTCACAATTGGCTTGTGGACTGGCTCTCTGAGCGGAAACAGAGAGTAGTTCTAAACGGTGTTACATCTAACTGGCTCGATGTCAGAAGCGGCGTACCTCAAGGATCAGTGCTTGGCCCCATGCTCTTCTTAATTTATGTTAATTATATCGATGATGGGCTCACTCGCAAGGTATCAAAATTTCCTGATGACACAAAAATTGCTAGTAAAGTAACTGCGACACTCGACGAAGAAGCTTTACAATCAGATCTAGATCGACTTGCACGTTGGGCCAATCAATGGCAAATTAAATTTAACGCTGACAAATGTAAAGTGTTGCACATCGGAAAAAAATAACAATCGCGCTCAGTACGTAATGAATGGCAAACAACTTTCTGCAGTAAGTAAAGAAAAGGATCTTGGAATCACTAAATCAAGCGATTTAAAGCCCGGTCAGCATTGTTCAGAGGTAGTTCAAACTGCAAACAAATTGGTTGGCTTCATCGGACGAGTCTTTAATAATAAATCGGAAAAAGTAATATTAAAACTGTATAATTCGTTGGTTCGACCCTGTCTAGAGTACTGTGTACAGTTTTGTTCTCCCTATTACAGAAAAGACTTAGAAAAGTTGGAACGGGTTCAACGAAGAGTAACAAAGATGATTCCTAGGTTAAGAAATTTATCATATGAACAAAGGCTTAAAGAAGTAAATTTATTCAGTCTATCAAAACGAAGAATGCGAGGCGATCTAATAGAAGTGTTTAAAATGTTTAAAGGATTTAGTGATATTAATGCTGAAGATTACTTTACAATTGATCGATCAAATAGAACAAGAAGAAATCACAATTTGAAGATAAGTGGTAAAAGATTCTCGTCGCACGAAGCTAAACACTTCTTCAATCGGGTTGTTAATGTTTGGAACTCTCTACCTTGTGATGTCGTTAATAGTACAACAGTTACGGCCTTCAAGAATAGATTAGACAAGTGTTTTGAATCCAACCAGCAACTAAGATATTACTCATTGTCGTAATAACGTTAAGTTCTTTCGAATACTGGTGTCCTTGTCCGCTTTTATCGTCCGGTTAGTGGTAGCAGTAATGGTAGCTCTTTCCTCTTTCCAACGTAATTTCCATGCAGTTTTTCCATGCTGCATGGTTCTTTTTCCTTTCCTGCCAGCTTTGGCTGGAGGGATGGGGGGGTGGGGAGGAGCCTTCGCCTTTCCTGTCCTTCATCTTCCACCTTTGATTAGATAGTTAGTGTAACTTGTCACACACAGCCTCGTAAGGACCAGCAGGTCTGCTGTTGTTTGTTCTTCCTTTGTGTTTCTTTGTGTTCCCCAGCGACTCCCCACTAAGTCCCCCTCTCCTTGTGTTGTTGTCATGTTCTACCCTTTCTTCCCCTGGTGCTATTTGTCTCCCCAGCTACTTTCTCCTCGTGTCTGTACCTCCCCGTATCTCCTCTCCCCCACTCCCCATCATGTTTTGACACTGGTTGTTCTTCCTTCCTCTTTTGATGTTTTTTTTTTTTTTTTATCTCCCAAGCTTCCTCACCCCAAGTTAGCTTCATCTCCATCTCCCGACGGCGTTTCTCCTCCCCAGCTACTCCCCAAGGCTCATCACCCCTTCATGTTGTTCTGATGTTGTGTGGTTTGATCTCCCCCTTACCCTTCGAAGCTATTTACCTCCCCGGAATCTCTGCATTTTTTCTTAAACATTTTAACATCTCCCTTTCTTCCCCCTGAATTACCTCTCATCCACAGCACCTCTCGCAGTATTGTCTTCCCGCTGCTTCCTTTTCTCTCTACACCCATAGCTTCCTTCTTACCTTGTCGCCTCTCCTTTTTCCCTTTCCCATTAACATCCTCAGCGTCCTTCTAATCCTTTACCCTTCCTTCATTCTCCCATTTCCTATACTTTCTATAGTTTTCTACATGTACAGCTTCCTTTCTTTTTCACTCTCCCCTTAACTCCTTACACACCCTCTTCCTCCCTCTTACTCTTTCCCTATTCCTTTCTCTTCCAATTTCTTCCTTTTCTTAACTATCTTTACATCCCCAGCTTTTTTCTTATATTCTTCCTTTACTCCTTCCCCTTCCTTTTAAGTCTTCACGTCCTCCACCTCCCTCTCACCCTTTCCCCATTCCTCCCATTTCCCTTTCCCTCTCCCTACGATTTTCTTCACACCCCCAGCTTCCTTCTCCCCTTTCCTTCCCTCTTTTACTCTTTTCACATCCTCAGTCTTCTTATAACCATTCCTCCCTTCCTTTTTTCCCCTCCCCTTTGACTCTTGACATTCCCAGCATCATCCTTTTCCCTTTCCTCCCTTTCTTTCTACCCTCTCCCCCTACTCTTTCCCTCGCATCGCCCTTCTCCCTTTCCGCCCCTTCCTCTTTCCCTCTCCCCTAACTCTCTTTGCAACTTTAGCCTCCTCTCTTCCCTCCATTCCCCCGTTGACTCTTGACATCCTCACCCTTCCCCCTTTCCTCCCCTTCCTATTTCCCTCTCCCCTGCTTGACTTCACATTCGCAGCCTCACCCTTTCCCCTTTCCACCCCTTCCGCTTCCCCTTTCCTCCCCCCTTCCCTCCCGCCGGGTCAGAGGTGCTTCTCGAGGTCCCATTACTTCGTCCGCTCAAAAGATTCTTACCCGCGAAATCGAGTTTCCAGCCCGGCACAGCGAGGCTCTTCTTTATTATGCTTACGACTGATGCTATCACGGCTATGGATATCCAGACGCACCACCCCATACCCTCCTGCTTCCTCCTCCTCCTCCTCCTTCACCTCCCACACGCATTCCCCTTCCTCCTCCTGCTTCTGCTTCTCCCCCTTCCTCCTTCTCCATCTGCTCTTACTGCTTCTCTTCCATTTCTCTCCTTCTCCATCTCCTGGTTCTCCTTCTCCATTTCCTTCCCTCTCTATCTCCTCCTGGTTCTCCTTCTTACTCATCCCCCTTTTCCTCTTTCTCTTTCTGCTTCTCCCTCTCCCTCTTCTCCACCTCTTCCGCCTGCTCTTACCTCTTCCTTCTCCTCCACCTCCTCTCCTGCTTCTCCCTTTCCCTCTCCCTCTTCTTCACCACCTCCTCCTGCTTCTTCTCCCTCCTCCTCCACCTTCTGCTTCCTCCCTCCTCCTCTATCTCCCTAGCTATGGATACATGGACGATGCTTCTTTCCTCCTCCTCCTTCTCCTCCTCCTCCTCCTCCTCCTTTACGAGCAGTGTTAATGGAGCCTCAACGCGATCAAGGTCCTCTCGCAGTTCAAAGATAAGTTCATCCTCGCTCACGCTGCCCGGAAGAGCGCACGGGACGGCTGCAAATGTCTAAAAGGAAAGCCGGGAGGATTGAACTAACGTGTGGCGGTCACTCTGGGACTCTCTCTCTCTCTCTCTCTCTCTCTCTCTCTCTCTCTCTCTCTCTCTCTCTCTCATTCCGATCTTCGTCTCTGGGATGTGCGATACTGGCTTGACTCGGTTCGGTTTGGTTTGGTTTGATTTGGCTCGGCTTGACATGGCTTGGCTTGGTTTTACTTGTTTCGGCTTTTGGAGCGATTTGGTTTGACATGGTTCAGCTTGGTTCGATTTGGTTCAGCTTGGTTCAGCTTGGTTCGATTTGGTTCAGCTTGGTTCGATTTGGTTCAGCTTGGTTCGATTTGGTTCAGCTTGGTTCGATTTGGTTCAGCTTGGTTCGATTTGGTTCAGCTTGGTTCGATTTGGTTCAGCTTGGTTCGATTTGGTTCAGCTTGGTTCGATTTGGTTTAGTTTGGTTCGATTTGGTTCAGCTTGGTTCAGCTTGGTTCGATTTGGTTCAGCTTGGTTCGATTTGGTTCAGCTTGGTTCAGCTTGGTTCGATTTGGTTCAGCTTGGTTCGATTTGGTTCAGCTTGGTTCGATTTGGTTCGGCTTGGTTCATCTTGACTCGGCTTGGGTTGGCTTGGTTCGGCTTGGTTTGCCTAGTCTAAGCTTAGTTTGCATAGGCACGGCTTGGTTCAGTGTTGTTTGGCTTGGTTCGGCTTGACTTTGTTCGACTTTGCTCAGCTTGGTCCGGTTTGGGTTGGCTTGGATCAGCTTGATTTTTCTTGGCTTGATTCGGCTTAGGTCGGCTTGGCTCGGTTTCGTTCAGCTCGCTTCAACATGTGACGGCAACTTACTCTCACTAAACCCTCTCCCTCATCCTCTTTTAGGTCCTCATTCTCTCACTTTTTGGGGGATGTAAGATACCGGCCCGACTGGACACGGCTTGGCTCATAATGTGGAGGTCACTCTTTAGTCTTTACTCTCCTTTTCTTCTTTTCTCCCTGGTCTCATCCCTCACTCTTCATCTCATCTCTAACCCCCCATCAACACTAACCCTGAGATGAGCGGCAGAGGCTTTTTTTAACTAAACTCGGCTAGACTAGACTTAGCTCGGTTTGCCTCAGCTATGTGTGTGTGGCGTTGGCGGGCTTTTCCTTTCTTCTCACCCTTGACCCTTCCCCCCACCCCCTCCGTCTCCGGGCTGTGCTGTACTGGCTCGGCTCAACTCGGTTCAGCTCGTCTTCGTTTTCTTCGCGTGCTGATCGCCGGCTCGCCCACTGTATCACTCAACTCAAGGACACTCGAGAGGGCCGCCCCGCCGACCTGCTCCGTGCGCCGCGCCACTCCACTCCGCCACTCCGCACTCCACAGCACTCCACACCCGCCGCCGCCGCCGCCCTGCCCCGCGCCGCACAGGTAAACACACAACAGGTTCCACTAGCAGCCACGCCCTTGCCTCACCTCGCCCTCCAGCCTCCTGCTATAATCTACCCTCCTACCACTCCGCTCTGCTCTACCGGACCCCCCCCCCCCCCTTCTTCAGCTCTACCTTCTACCTTCTCCCCGTTGCTCTAATCTCCCCCCTATTAACTCTACTATTTTGCCGCCCCCTTTCACTTGCTCTACTATTCTCCCCTCCACTATACTCTACCCTCCGTTTTCTCCCTACTCTACTCTCTCTCCCTCTCTCTCTACCCTATTATCTCACCCTTTCTCTTTACTTTACCCTCCCCTCCTTCCTCTTTACTCTCTCCCCCTTTCTTTTTACTCTACCCTCTCCTTCTTCCGCTCTACCTTTCCCCCTTCTCACTACTCTACCTTTCTTTCCTCTAATCTCTTCACCGCCGCCTCCTTCATCTCCTTCATCCTCTTTCCTCTTCTCTACTCCCCCACTTCCTTTTACCCTCTACCCTCCTCCTCCTCCTCCTCCTCCTCCTCCTCCCCCTCCGCCTCCCCATCAATCCCCATCCACAGCCAACTGCCCTCACCCCCCCCCCGTGTTCACCCCAATTCCTCCGCTGCCTTGACGGAGAGGAGGAGGAGGAGGAGGAGGAGGAGGAGGAGGAGGAGGAGGAGAAGGAGGAGGAGGAGGAGTGTAAACTTATGAGGACATGAGACTCAACATCTGCCCTCACCAGCCCTTATTCAGACCCAGGCATGTTATCTCTGCGTCCCTCTATCAGTCCCAACTCAGCCCTGACGGAAGAGGAGGAGGAGGAGGAGGAGGAGGAGGAAGAGGAGGACAAATAGGGCCAAACAGCTAACTAACCTAACTTGTCCTGCGACACTTCCACATTTCTCATCTGTAAGTCTCTTAACTCCCACACACGTTAACGAAAACAAACAAACCCGCAGAAAAGGAAGATAAGGTAAATTTCGAAGGGCCGACACCTGTTCTTACCTGTCCTCACCTCGACCCTAATCACTCTAACGCGCGCTGTCTCTTTCATCACTTCATCACTGTAAATCTCAGTATCAATTATTTTATATCTTAGCTGAGGAAAAGGAGGAGGAGGAGGAGGCCCAACCAAAGCTCTATCACTTTTTCCCTCTTCTCTCTCTCTCTCTCTCTCTCTCTCTCTCTCTCTCTCTCTCTCACGGTAGCTGGTTATCTCCATCCATTCTCTTGACACTAAGTTCCTTTATCAGTTTATAGATTGCAGAAGCTCATATGAAGGAGAAGGAGGAAAGGGAGGTAAAATTAGAATGGTAGGCAAAACATGTTCTCCCACCTGTCTCACTATGCCTTCCACCTGTCATCTCTCCTACGAATTCCTACATAATTTAACGGAAGAGTAGAGGAGGAGAGGGAGGGAGAGGAGCAAGAGGAGGTAAACTTAGGATAGGAGCAAAATATGTACTTCTTACCTGCCTCAATATGCCTCATGCCTTTCATCTCTAAGCCGTCCTATGAATTCCTACACTACTTGACAAAGAGAAGAGAAGGAAGATGAGGAACAATAGGAGGACGAAGAGCAGGTAAACTGAGGATAGGAAGCAAAACATGTACTTCTTACCTGCCTCAAAATGCCTCATGCCTTTCATCTCTAAGTCGTCCTATGAATTCCTACACTACTTGACGGAGAGTAGAGAAGAAGAGAAGGAAGATGAGGAGCAATAGGAGGACAAAGAGGAGGTAAACTTAGAACTGGAAGAAAAACATGTACTCTCCACCTGCCTCACGCCTTGCATCTCTAAGCCGTCCTATGAATTCCTACACTACTTTACGGAGAGAAAAGAAGAGGAGGATGAAGAAGAGATAAGCTTAGGAAAGAAAGCAAAACAAGTATACTCTTCATCTGTCTCAACCTGTCTCACGCCTTTCATCTCTAAGCTGTCCTATGAATTCCTACACAGCTTGGCGGAGCAGAGAAGGATAAAGCAGAGGAAGTGAACTTATGACAGGACGCAAATCATGGACTCCCTCACCTGCTCCTCTATCCTACATACCTTTAAGAAGAGACCAAAGAGAGGAACAGAAGGAAGAGGAGGTAATGTTAAGACACGACACCCAACCAAAGCTCTCTCTCTCTTCCCTCTCCCTAACCAAAGCTCCTTCTCTCTTCCTAGTCTTCCATCTCCCCAACCAAAGCTCCCTCTCTCTTCCCTCTCCCCAACCAAAGCTCTCTCTCTTCCCTCTCCCTAACCAAAGCTCCTTCTCTCTTCCTGGTCTTCCATCTCCCCAACCAAAGCTCCCTCTCTCTTCCCTCTCCCCAACCAAAGCTCTCTCACTCTTCTCACTCTCCCTCCCTCACTCACACGGTAGCCGCGCACCCCCACACCTTCTCTCACCGCTAAGTCCCCCTATCAATTCTCTCCTCCTTCAGCATCATAAGGTGGAGTGTGGAGCGCCCCGGGGAGGAAGGAGAGGCGGGGAGAGGCTGGGAGAGGGAGGGGAGGGAAGAGCGTGAGGGCGTGGCCGGCAGGATGAGTTACTAAGGGCCAAAGTTCCCCGTGATAGCAGGTCTTGGGGGCCCATAAGGTACACGGTGGGGGGGGAGGGCCATTGGGTGGGAGGGGGAGGGGGGCGTACCGTCCTAGCCCAGCCACGTCACTTGTAATTCCTGTCCGGATCTCAGCCCTTCCCCCCTTCCCTCCCTTCCCCCTCCACTCCTCTCCTTCCTCAAACCTCCCTCCCTACCTCCCTCACCCTTCCTCCATTCTCTCTCCCTTTCCTTCTTTCCTCCCTACTCTTCTGAACCCCCCTCCCTTCCTCCTTCACCCTTCCTCCATCCTCTCTTCCTTTCCCTCTATCCTCCCTACACTTCTGAACCTCCCCTCCCTTTCTCCATCCTCCTCGCTTTCTTCCTCCCTCCTTCACCCTTCTTCCATTCTCTCTCCCCATACCTCCAGTCTCATTCCTCCTAATCTCAAGAAACTTTGATTATAAATCACCCGAACTTATGAAGAGATTATATTTAGCATTTGTAAGACCACACCTAGAATACGCCGTTCAGTTCTGGTCACCGAACTATATCAAAGATCAAGTTTTGCTAGAAAGGATACAGCGACGAGCAACCAAACAAATTCCAGCGCTCCGAAACTTGCCATATGACGAGCGTTTAAAGCGTTTAGATAATGTTTTCCCTAAAAAAGCGAAGGATAAGAGGGGACTTAATTGAAGTGTTCAAAATCCTTAATGGATTCGACAATATTAACCCAGATAGTCTATTTCAGAGAGACACCAACACAAGAACACGCAGCAACGGTATGAAGTTAAAGGGAAATCGATGTAGCACATTGGTGTACAGAAGTTTTTTTCAATAACAGAGTCGTCGATCACTGGAATGGACTCCCACCGTCAGTAGTTAGCGCACAGAGTATCAATAGCTTTAAGTCTTCTTTGGATAAGTACTTCAGGGATATAAGATTATACTGACCCTTTTTCGCATGTTTTCAGACAGAATGCAGCAAGACCTCAACCTATATTAATATAATTCTCCCCCACAACCTAGATTTCAAATAGCGAAAGTCAGCAATAGAGTAAAGCAACAGTTAATGTCCGCATGACAGGTGGAGTGAGGTGTGGGTGCAGTAAGGTGACAGGTTACTGGTGCCGTGCCTAGTACCGCCGGTAAAACGAGGATCAAGCCTCCACCTGTGCCCCTGAAACTACACCTCACCCATTGTGAGTATTAGGGGGGATTCTGGGGCTGCCCTGTGTAGGCCACTCGGCCTCTTCCAGCCTCCCTGTGTTTCTGTGTTCTTATGTTCTTATGTAATGAAGTCATTTTCCCCCACAGCTTAGGTTACCAGTAGTGTAAGTTAAGGGTAGTAATTTCCTCTTATTTCTCTCTTTACTGTAAAATTTCCATGGCCCTTTCTTCCTTGAAGGTACATGGTGTTCTCTTCTATTTCCTGCCGGCACGTTGCCGGAGGGAGAGGTGGGTGGGGAGGAGCCTTCATCTTTTCTGTCCTGTCCTACCACACGTAGATTACTAGTAGTAGCGGTAGTAAACAGACTGCTCCGTCATAGACCGATAGGTCTTCTGGTGTCTGTTCTTCCTATGTATTCCTATGTATTCCTGCTGTCCATCCCCTTCCCTCAAATCTCATCACTGCTCATTCCTTCTACCTCCACCCACGATACCTTCTCTCTCTCTCTCTCTCTCTCTCTCTCTCTCTCTCTCTCTCTCTCT
>NC_066530.1:4183792-4213792 GCF_024679095.1 Eriocheir sinensis | reverse complement strand
TCGGTGTCACGTTAGCCTTTTTCCAATCTGAAGGGACGATGCCTTGTCGCAAGGACATATTGAATACGGTTGTGAGGGAGGAGAGTATTTCGCTCTTCGTTTCTTTCAGCAGAGTTGGATATACTTTGTCAGGTCCAGGACTTATTTGTTTTAAGTGAATGGAGAGCTTTAAGGACTTCATCGGTTGTTATTTCAAAATTAGGCAATGCATGCTCGAGATTTACAATAGTACTGGTGTTGGTGGTAGCGAGAGGAAGACTGTTAGTATTAAACACCGAGGAAAAGTAATTGTTTAAGAGGTTTGCAATGTGTTGGCTGTCAGTCACTAGTGCACCGTCGCTGTTTGTTAAAGGTCCAATACCACTTTTGATCGCCTTTCTGTTGTTTATGTAACTGAAGAAAGATTTCGGGTTATTTTTACAGTTGGCTGCAATATTTTCTTCATATCTACGCTTTGCCTGACCTACTAGTCTTTTTACTCGTCGCCTGGCATCATTATAGAGTCTAATGTTCTCGGGCGTGCTTTGTTCTTTCTTTAACCTGTAAAACAATTTTCTCTCATTGACTGATTGTTTAATTTCGCTATTAAACCACGGTGGGCTTTTATTAGTGTTAATTCGCTTCTCGCACAAGGGGACGAATGTGTTCTGCTGAGTGAGTAAGTGATTTTTAAAACTTAGCCAGGCTTCCTCTACGTTGCCGTCATCTGATAGTTGTATTTCTGTTAGTTTTGTCGGATTTCTACGAAGTTAGCTCTTTTGAAATTGGGCACCTTTACTTTATTTTCAGTCACTGATGATTGAGCTTTAATGTCGACGCGCACTAATTTATGATCGCAAGAACCGAGGTGTTCTCCTACCGTGACACTTATTCTCCTACCGTGACACTGAGAGAGAGAGAGAGAGAGAGAGAGAGAGAGAGAGAGAGAGAGAGAGAGAGCGAGAGACAGAGAGAGAGAGAGAGGAGAGAGAGAGAGAGAGAGAGAGAGAGAGAGAGAGAGAGAGAGAGAGAGAGAGAGAGAGAGAGAGAGAGAGAGAGAGAGAGAGAGAGAGAGAGAGGAGAGAGAGAGAGAGAGGAGAGAGAGAGAGAGGAGAGAGAGAGAGAGAGAGAGAGAGAGAGAGAGAGAGAGAGAGAGAGATAGAGAGAGAGAGAGAGAGAGAGAGAGAGAGAGAGAGAGAGAGAGAGAGAGGAGAGAGAGAGAGAGAGAGAGAGAGAGAGAGAGAGAGAGAGAGAGAGAGAGAGAGAGAGAGAGAGAGAGAGAGAGAGAGAGAGAGAGAGAGAGAGAGAGAGAGAAAGAGAGAGAGGGGCGGGGTGTAAGAGAGAGAGAGAGAGAGAGAGAGAGAGAGAGAGAGAGAGAGAGAGAGAGAGAGAGAGAGAGAGAGAGAGAGAGAGAGAGAGAGAGAGAGAGAGAGAGAGAGAGAGAGAGAGAGAGAGAGAGAGAGAGAGAGAGAGAGAGAGAGAGAGAGAGAGAGAGAGAGAGAGAGAGAGAGAGAGAGAGAGACTCCGGGTTAGTTAGATCTACACAATACTACAGAGAGAATTCGTTATAAAGAGAAGGAGGGCTGGAGGAGAAACCTGGAGAGAGAGAGAGAGAGGAAAGAAAGGAGATGTAGCTAGAGTGCGTGGAGGAGGAGGAGGAGGAGGGGAAGGAGGAGGAGGAGGAGGAGGAGAAGCGAGGAGGATAGATCAAGAGAAGCGAAGAGAGTGTAGAAAAAAACATGTCAAAACACGAAAAGTAAGGAAGAAAATAAAATCGAGGTCGAAAAATATAAAAAAATAAATAGAAGAGAAGGAAGGCTGAAAGAGGAAGACGGGAAGAGGAAGACGGGAAGAGGAAAACGTGAAGAGGAAGACGGGAAGAGGAAGACGGGAAGAGGAAGACGGGAAGAGGAAGACGGGAAGAGGAAAACGTGAAGAGGAAGACGGGAAGAGGAAGACGGGAAGAGGAAGACGGGAAGAGGAAGACGGGAAGAGGAAGACGGGAAGAAGAAAACGTGAAGAGGAAGACGGGAAGAGGAAGACGGGAAGAGGAAGACGGGAAGAGGAAAACGTGAAGAGGAAGACGGGAAGAGGAAGACGGGAAGAGGAAAACGTGAAGAGGAAGACGGGAAGAGGAAAACGGGATGTGGAAGACGGGAAGAGGAAAACGGGAAGTGGAAGACGAGAAGAGGAAGACGGGAAGAGGAAAACGGGAAGTGGAAGACGAGAAGAGGAAGACGGGAAGAGGAAAATGGGAAGTGGACGACGAGAAGAGGAAGACGGGAAGAGGAAAACGGGAAGAGGAAGACGGGAAGAGGAAGACGGGAAGAGGAAGACGGGAAGAGGAAGACGGGAAGAGGAAGACGTGAAGAGGAAGACGGGAAGAGGAAAACGGGAAGTGGAAGACGGGAAGAGGAAAACGGGAAGTGGAAGACGGGAAGAGGACGAGGAAGAGAAAAAGGGTAACTAAGAGGAGAACATCATGGACGAGGAGGATAAAAGAATATGAAGAGGAGGAGGAGCCAAAAGAAAAGGAGGAGGAGGAAGAGGAATGTTCAGCTGAAGAGTTTACAAACATAAGCAGGAGATCAAAGAGACACTCTCTGCTGAACTCTGCTGGCGCGTGAGGGGGGGGAGGAGGAGGAGGAGGAGGAGGAGGAAGAGGAGGAGGAGGGAATTTGGTTGAGAGAGGAGGAGACAGAATGATAAGGAAGAATAGGACGGGCTACTTAACCCTCACAACCTCCTCCTCCTCCTCTTCTTCCTCCTCCTTCTCCTTCTCCTCCTCCTCCTCCTCGTATCACCTCACCCAACACGTGTACACTCACCGAAGAGAAAAAAAAAAAGAAAATTCAATTAAAATGTAAATTGGACTTACAACACCTTTTCGCTGACCCGACAGATTCACACCTGCGCAAAACACTCGTTCAAGAGGCAGGTATAATTAATTAGTGTTTGGCTCCTTTCAGCAAGTCAGTTACGGCCTTACACCTCAATAAGTACACACACCCACACACACCTTTTCCATAACCCAAATCAATACTGGTGCAAATTTTCTTCCCCGCGCGTCATGCTCCAGGTAACCTCCCCTCTTGGTCCAATCAGGTGATATTCAGGTCAACATATCAAGTGTAATTTACCTGTTTCCTCTCGGCCAGGTGAGACGGCAGGTAAATCAGTGTCCTCGTGATTGAGTTTATTGAATGTCAGACTCATTACCGCGCGCTAACATTTTCCTTTTTTTTTTTTCTCTCCTCGCCAGGTGCAAAGAAAAGAGGATTGTCATTAATTAAAACACCTGATAGAAGGTAAACAGAGCCGCTGTGTGGGAAAGGTGTTGCCTGGAGGAGGAGGAGGAGGAGGAGGAGGAGGAGGAGGAGGAAACATGGAAACATGGAAATGCAGGCAACAGAAAGACTATTGGCTCACTACGAGGTTGCCCGCTTTGGTGATTTAATCTGCTCGATAGCCACTTGGGGCCTGGGGAGCAGATGAAAGCACCTCGACATTAAGGAGCAGATGAAAGCACCTCGATATTGAGGAGCAGATGAAATCACCTCATTATTCAGTTCACTCCTGACGCAGCGAAGTGACGGTCGATTCTATATTTGAAGGAGTTGATGGTATTCGCATTTACTACTTCTGAAGAAAGATTGTTCCAGTGACGGATGACTCGGTTTGAAAAGAAACTCCTTCCGATGTCTGTGTTACATCGACTAGACTGAATGGGTAAACCGTTATTTCTAGCTCTTAGGTTGGTTTGCAGTTCAAAGAATTTGGAGTAATCAACGTTATTGAATTTTTTCAGATACTTGAAGACTTGAATCATATCCCCTCGCAGGCGTCTTTTCTCCATTGTAAAGAGATTGAGTCGCTTGAGTCGTTCCTCGTACGGTTGAGCCCTTAAGGTTGGTATCATCGTGGTGCGTCGTTGAATCCTTTCCAGTAAATCAATGTCCTTTCTGTAATTAGGAGACCAGAAATGTACTGCATACTCGAGGTGCGGTCTTACCATGGAATTATACAAGGCTAGCATCACGTCTGGCGTTTTACACTCGAAGTTCCTCTCTATGAACCCAAGCATAGTGTTGGCTTTGTTGTATGCTTTTTTACAGAGATTCGCGTGTTTCAGGCCACTGCTGATAGTGACTCCAAGATCCTTTTCCTCCTGCATCGCCTGCAGAGGTTTCCCATTCATGATGTATGTGTGGTTACTATTTCTGGACCCAATGTGCATGACTTTGCATTTGTCAACATTAAAGGACATTTGCCATTTTTCCGACCATTCAATAATGTGATTGAGGTCTTTCTGAATGATTTCGCAGTCGGTCTTTGTGAGGGCCTTTCCACCCACCTTGGTGTCATCAGCAAATTTCGATACTGTTGATTTCAGTCCTGATTCGAGGTCGTTGATATATATGATGAAGAGAATGGGTCCCAGCACTGACCCTTGAGGCACTCCACTAGTGACTGGAAGCCAATCGGAAGGCTGTCCGTTGAGTAGTACTCGTTGTTTTCTGTCGGTGAGCCAGGTGAGGAGGAGGAGGAGGAGGAGGAGGAGGAGGAGGAGGAGGAGGAGGAGGAGGAAACATGGAAACATGGAAATGCAGGCAACAGAAAGCCTATTGGCTCATTACGAGGTCGCCCGCTTGGGTGATTTAATCTGCTCGATCGCCACTTGGGGCTTGGTGAGCAGATGAAAGCACCTCGATATTGAGGAGCAGATGGAAGCCCCTCGTTATTCAGTTTACTCCCGACGTAGCGAAATGACGGTCGATTCTATATTTGAAGGAGTTGATGGTATTCGCATTCACTACTTCTGAGGGAAGATTGTTCCAGTGGCGGATGACTCGGTTTGAAAAGAAACTCCTTCCAATGTCTGTGTTACATCGACTAGACTGAATGGGTAAACCGTTATTTCTAGTTCTTGAGTTGGTTTGCAGTTCAAAGAATTTGGAGTAATCGACGTTATTGAACTTTTTTAGATACTTGAAGACTTGAATCATATCCCCTCGTAGGCGTCTTTTCTCCAATGTAAAGAGATTGAGTCGCTTGAGTCGTTCCTCGTACGGTTGAGCCCTGAAGGTTGGAATCATCTTTGTGGCGCGTCGTTGAATCCTTTCCAGTAGAGCAATGTCCTTTCTGTAATTGGGAGACCAGAACTGCACTGCACTGCACTGCAGGAGGAGAAGGAGGAGGAGGAGGGAGAGAAAAAAGCGTAGAAGTAAGAAGAAGAAGAAGAAGAAGAAGAAGAAGAAGAAGAAAAAGAAGAAGAAGAAGAAGAAGAAGAAGAAGATTTATGAAAAGATCATGAGCTAGAAAAAAAAAGAAAAAGCAAGCAATTAGTCAAAGAAAGAAGTGGAAAACGAAGAGGAGGAGGAGAAATACGGAGGAAAAAGGCAACGAGGTAGATAGGAGAGATTAGAAAGAGAAAAGGAAATAAAGATGGAAAAGAAGAGAAGAGAACAGAGACAGGAAAAGAAGAAGAAGAAGAAGAGAGGTAACAAATGAACGAGGAGAAGAAGGAGGAGGAAAACTAATACATGGAAAAAGAGGAAAAGAAGAAAAGAGGAGAATGGAGGAGGAAGTAGTCTAACAGGAGCAAGAGAAAGGAGGGTGAAGAGGAGGTGAAGGAGAATGGAAGAGGGTGAATGAGGAAAGAAAAATAGGAAGGAAAAAGAAGAGTGATGGATGATGAGAAGTGTGAAAGAGGTCAAGGAGGAGGAGGAGGAGGAGGAGGAGGAGGAGAGGAAAGAAATAACCCATAATTTAGGCAATACGAGACTCCGACAGGTAACTTGAGGAGTCAAAAATATAAATCCAAAATATGAAGAGAAAGTGTAATTGACCTGGTTGCCATGTCCTTCACTTCACTTGAACCTCCTCCTCCTCCTCCTCCTCCTCCTCCTCTTCCTCTTCTTCCTCTGACTAGGTTTTCCATATATTTTTATCACATCTTTCAACTGCATATCTTCCTTTTCCTTTTAACTACTCGTTCTTAATTCTTAGCCTTTTTATTTGCTACGGTTCCTCCTTTCCTCTTAATTTTTTTGCGAGCATATACAGGTGAGGATTTACTGAGGAACGAAAGTGAACACGAGTAAATAAATAAGAAGAATGATGAACGAAGGTAACCAACATCTTCCTCTCTCACATCTCAAAAGCCACAAAGTTAATTATCGGTGAAGAAAGGTGAGCAAACATTAAGGAGGGTGAACAAGGGCTGGTAAAGGTAATATATGTCTACTTACTCAACATCTCAAACACTACATCTTGCTTCACATCTCAAACACTACATCTTGCTTCACATTTCAAACACCACATCTTACTTCACATCTCAAAAAACACTACAGCCTAACTAACTATATTTTGCTGATTATATGAAGGAGATTATTATAAGGAGAGCAAAGGTGAGCACACAGGTAAACAAAAATGAAGGTGAAAACAAAGGTGGAGAACAATTAGCAAAGACAGAAACACAGGTACACAAAAACAAACAATGGGAAGTAAAAATATGAACAAAAATAAAGGTAAAAGGAAGGTGAACATAAAACAACAAAGGCAAAATAAAAATGAACAGAAATTGATAAAGGTAAGAACATCAGAATAAAAGTGAAAATAAAAACAGAGGCGAACAAAAAATAAGTCAAAACGAAAAACGAAAACTGACAACGGTAAAAACAAAACAAAAAATAACAAAAAGGTGGAAAAGAACCAAGTGAACAAAAAACATAAAGGTCAAAACAACAGCTAACAAAAAGTGACAACAGTGAAAACAAAACAAAAATAAAGAAAAAGGAAAACAACAAACCTGAATAAAAAAAAAATGAAGCAAAACAGAAGCAAAATAGAAGTAAATAAAAAATAAAATAAAATAGAAAATAGAATATAGAAAGTAGAAGATAGAAAATAGAAGTAAATAGAAGCAAAAAACAAAGGAAATATAAAAAAAGGTAAACACACCCGACCACAGCAACAACCAGCCTCTCCTCACACACCGCTGCCCCAACACCGCCACCAATTATCCATCAGACCCCCATTTTCACCCTTCCTTCCCGCTCTCCTTCCCGCCCTCCTTCCCTGACTGGCTCGAGTATTCAGAACAAACACGACGGCGAAAAACAAACTACAGGCATTAACTCTCCCTCGCATCGCATCGACTTGTCATGCCGCCCTCCTGTTGCACAAAGCTCATTTTTTTTCCACCCTTCCTCTCTCCTACTCTCCTCTTCTTCGTCTCTCCAACTTGTTTGTAGTAAATGGAAAAGGTTATATATATATTTTTTTCTAGGGGGGCTGATTGATGAACTATGGTCTGTCACTGCATAGGAGGAGGAAGAGGAGGAGGAGGTAGAGAAGGGAGAGGAGGAGAAGGAGAATGTGGTAAGTAAGAGACGTAGAAAAGAAGAGGACAAAGACGAGGAAGAAGAGGAAGAAGGTAAGAGCGAGAAAGAGGAATGGCGGGAGGAGGAGGATCTGTTAAGATACGAAGAAGAGGAAGAGAACAAAGACGGGGACGAAAAGGAAGAAGAGGAAGGAGGTAAGAGCGAAAAGAAGAAAGAGGAAGGGCAGGAGGAGGAGGAGAATGTGGTAGGAGACGAAGAAGAGGAAGAGGACAAAGACAGGGATGAAAAGGAAGAAGAGGAAGGAGGTATAAATGAGAAAGAGAAAGAGGAGGGGGAAGAGGAGGTGGAGGAAGAGGTGGACGATGGTGAGAGGAATGAGGAGGAAAGGAAGATGAATGCGGAGGAAGAGGAAGAAAAGAAGAAAAGGACGAGGACGGCGAGGAGGAGGAGGAGGACAACGAAGAAAAGAAAGACGAGGAATATGACGAGAAGGCAAAACGAAACTTAAAGACGAACCTCAATAGAAGGACATCCGAGGACAACTTCTATCCTGGCCAAAGAAGAGAAAAGTGCAAGTCCTCCAGAGACATTTTGAGCAAAGGAAGAGGGAAAGAAAACGGACAGGGATCAACAGGGAGGCGGGAAAACAGGCAGCAGGAAGGGTTAGGCGACGACTCCTAGCTTTCCTGGGGCTCGCGGGTCGGACGGAGAGGTAAGGGGACGGCTGAAGAACAAAAGCTGGCCGACTAGTGACGCTCCAACGAGATTAAGCTGGGAGAGGAAACGCGTCGAGGAGAAGCGGAAAGAAAGCTGAAGAAATGAAGGAAGGATTGGCCGTGGGATGAAGGGATAGAAAGCACCGAAAGAAAGGAAGAGGAGGCACAAAAGAAAGCAAAAAAAGATAGGCAATGGAGGATAGAGTAATGAAAGAAACTGTGGAAATTAGATAAAAGAAAGTGGGATGAAGAGATGGAAAACACCGAAAGAAAGGAGGAGGCGAAACAAAAGAACGCGACGAAGAAGAGGGAATGGATGCGATAATGAAAGGAACAGTATGCAAAGAGGGAAAAAAATACTGACAAGTGTGAGACAGATTGAGAAAAGCTGAAGAAGAAGACAAAGACGAGGACAAAGAGGAGAAGGAGGGCAACGAGGAGTAGGAAGAAGAGGACTATGACGAGAAGACAAAACAAAAAAGCAAAGAGGATATGAAAGAAGGATTGGGCGTTGGATAATGGGACAAAAAGCAGTGAAGGAAAGGAAGATGTGAATCGAAAGAAAGCAAAGAAAGATAGGGAATGGAAGATTGAGTAATAAACCAAAATGGATGTGAATATAAACTTGTAAGAATATTGTAAGAAAATGGGATGGATCGAAAAAAAAAAAAAGCTGAAAAATTAAGAAACAACAAAGATACAAACCAGTGTGAAAAGCAACAAAAGAAAAAGAATGGAATAAACAGTAATGAAGGAACTGAATGTGGAAAAAAAAAGATGTAAAATTAAGTTGGACAGACCGATAAAAAATTGAAGAAAAAAATATTACGAGTGAAATGAAGGGATGTAAACCAATGTGAAAAGCAACCAAACAAAAGGAATGGAAGATGAAATAATGAAAGAACTGGGTGTGGTAATAACATGTGAGCCTGTAAGTGGAGAAAATGGAGAATAAAAAGCTGAATAAAGAAAGGATTGGAGGTGAAGTGAAGGAATACGAACCTAATGAAAAAATAACCGAAGGAAATGGAAAGTATGATCCTGCAATGAAAGAAACGAAATGTGGAAGTAGGAAAAAGTATACTAAAAGAAAGTGGAATAGATCGAGAAAAAAGATGAAAATAGAAAAAAAGAGGAGGAATACAGAGATACGAACCTACTAAAAAGAGCAGGGGACAAAAAAAAAAAAAATGGGAGATACCGTATCGAGAGATGTGTATAGAAAACGGAGGCAAAAACTAGTGAAAGAAAGTGGGAAGAATCTAAAAAAAAAAGCAGCCGAAGAATAAAAGAAAGAATCGTCGGTGGAATAAAGGGATTCAGACCTAAAATAACAGACGTAAAAAGAGATGCGAATGTGTAAAAGAAAGGAGGGAGGAGAAGAGAAAGACAGAGTAAAGAAAGAAAGCCTTGTGATAGGGATAAAGGGATTAAGCACAAGAAAAATAACGAGAGAAAAGGGGAAGAGAGGCGAGGCGAGACATGAGGAAAGAATCGTAAGTGAGATGAAAGGATGAAACATATGGACGCAGCGAAGGAGAGGAAAAGAAGAAGCGAAGAAAAATGAAGTGCGAGGGAGATAAAAGGATGGAAACAGAAGTAAGACGCAGGAGAAGAAAACGAAAAGAACACAGAAGAAAAATGTGTAACCGTGCAAGAAAAGAGAGAAGAGAAAGAACACAGTCAGAGAAAATATTACAGAAACAAAGAAAATTCAAGAAACTCCCCCACAAAATTACCGAAAAGAAGAAAAGTTTTAACAAGGAAGAAAATATGAACGAAAAAAAAAGAAAGAAAGCCAATAAATATACATGTCGTAGTAACTTAGCGGCGTCACTCACACAAAAAATAAATGAATATGACAAATCTATAAACGAAGAGAAAATAGAGATAACGTAGGAAAATAAAACAAGAGAATACAACGAAAAAAAATACTCATAAGGGACAAAAAAAGACAAAAATGAACCTAGAAAACGATGCCAAAATTTAATAAAGAAAACGAGACAAAAGTTAACAAAGAAAACGGGAGACAAAATAACAAGGTAAAGGGACAAAAAATAACAAAGAAAACGAGACAAAAATTAACAAAGAAAATGGGACAAAAATGAAAAAAGAAAACGAGACAAAAATTAACGAAGAAAACGGGACAAAAAATAAGGAAAAAAAGACAAAAAATAACCACGAAAACGAGACAAAAAATAACAAAGAAAACGGGACAAAACATAACAAAGAAAACGGGTCAGAAAATAAAAAGGGAAACGGGACAAAAATGAACAAAGAAAACGAGACAAACATTAACAAAGAAAACATGACAACAAATTATAATGAAAACACGAATAAAACACAAGAAACAAACAAATAAACAAACAAACAAGTACAGAGCTAAGAAGAAAAACAAAAATTCGAAGAAGAAAAAAATAAAAAAATAAAACAACATCCAATACATATACGCCATCGTAACTTGACGCCATAAAAATGAAAAATGGGACAAACTCACAAAAGAAAACGGAGGTCGCATCGTGGAGGAAAGAAAAAAAACTCGTAAGATAATAACCCGATAACACTGAGCAGCGAAAGAACAATATCAAGTCCCGCCAAAAGTGTGTAAAATGAGACGAAGATGAAAAGGAGACGATAAACACTGACCTTTCTCTCTCTCTCTCTCTCTCTCTCTCTCTCTCTCTCTCTCTCTCCCTCCCTCCTTCCTTATCTCTTCTCCCCCCTACCTCTCCTCAAATATCCACTCACCTTTATTTTCCATTCTGGAGGAGGAGGAGGAGAATGAGGATTTAGAGAAGGAGGAGGAGAAGAAGGAGGAGGAAAAGTGCCGGTAGGAATATGATGAAAAGGAGGAACAGGAAAATAAGAAAGCAGAGGAAGAGAAATACGTGCAGAAGGAGAGGAAAGAGGAGAAACAGAAGAAATTTGTCAGGAAGAGCAGAAATGATAGCAGGGGGAGTATGGCAATGAGGAAAAGGAGGAGTAAGAGTCGAAGGAGAAGCACAGGAGGAGGAAATGGAAGATGAGAAAGAATAAAAGGGGATTGAAAGAGCAGGAGAAAGTTTTGTGAATAATAAGGAAGAAGACCCCACAAAGAGGAGTAATATGAGGAGAGGAGAAGGACACTAAAGAAGATAAGGAGGAAAGGAAAGGGGGCGGAGGAAAGGGGCAAGGGTGAGATAAGGGACAAAGGGAAGGGGCAGAGGTGGCAGCGGGGAGTAGGCAATAGAAGGGCAAGGAAATGGATAAAGGAGGAAGTGAGCAGGAGGGAAAAGGAGAGTAAAGGAGGGAAAGGGCAAGGAACCAACACTCATCACTCACCAGGGAAAGGAAAAGGAAGAGGCAAAGTAAGGAAGAAGGTATGCGTAAAGGAGGAAGTGAACATGAGGGAGAAGGAGAGTGAAGGAGGGAAAGTGCAAGAAACGAATACACATCACTCACCAGGGAAAGCAAAAGGAAGAGGTAAATAAAATAAAAAAAAGTATGGGTAAAAGAAGAAGTGAACAAGTGGGAAAGGGAGAGTAAACGAATGAGTAAGAAAATTATAATAAGTCTTCCAACATCTAATCACTCAGAGGATGAGATATGGAAAATGAAGAACATACTAAAGAAGGGATGATGATGACTTAGGAGAGAACAACAAGGAACAAGGGAGTGAGAGAGGATAGGAGGATAGGAGAGCAGACAGATTTGGACATAGAAAGAAAGACAGTGAGTAAAAAATAAATTAATAGAATCAGTTAGTCAGCAGCGGTTCAAGGGCTCACCACACCTAGTCGCTTACAGGAGAATGGGAAAATAGAGGAGCTAAAGAAAAAGGGAATAGGTCCAGTAGGGTAAGGAAAACGAGGAGTAAGGAAGAGAGAGGGCACTGAGGTAAGGAGGTAGTAGACTTAACGCCTCCCCATACTTACTGACTTAAAAGAAAAAGGAAAGAGAAAATAGAAACAAAAGATAAGAAATTAGGGTTCACAGGGTAAGACAAACGAGAAATAATGAAGTGATATAGTAATGGATTAAAAGAGAAAATTGATAAGGGAATGAAAGGCTCTCCACAACTATTTACTTAGAGGAAAAAATGAAAAGGAAGGAGAAACAAAAGAAGCTAAGCGAGTAGGGTTATTAGCGTAAGGAAGACGAGAAATAAAGGAGTGATGAAGTAAATGAGTAAAAGGGAAAGTTAATAAGAGAATGAAAGGCTCTCCATAACTAGTTACTTCGAGGAAAAAAAGGAAAAGGAAGGAGAATCAAAAGAAGATAGGCAAGTAGGGTTATTAGAGTAAGGAAGTCGAGAAATAAAGGAGTGATGAGGTAAATGAGTAAAAGAGAAAGTTAATAAGAGAATGAAAGGCTCTCCAAAACTAGTTACTTAGAGGAAAAACGAAAAGGAAGGAGAAACAAATGAAGATGAGCAAGTAGGTTTATTAGAGTAAGGAAGACGATAAATAAAGGAGTGATGAAGTAGTGAAATAAAGGAGAAAGTTAATAAGGGAATAAAAGGCTCTCCGTAACTAATTACTTAAAAGGGAAAGGGAAATGGAAGGGGAAACAAAAAGAAGGGATATTAGGGTTAGGAGGACGAGAAATAAAGGAGTGATGGAGTAATGGAGTAAAAGAGAAAGGTAATAAGAGAATGAAAGGCTCTCCAAATTTAGTTACTTAAAGGGGAAAGCGAAATGAAAGGAGAAACAAAAGGGGATAATGAGCTAGTAAGAGTAAGAAGGACGGGGAATAAAGAAGTGATGAAGTAAATGAGTAAAAGAGAAAGCTGATAAGAGAATAAAAGGCTCTCCAATACTAGTTACTTAAAGGGGAAAGCGAAATGAAAGGAAAAACAAAAGGGGATAATCAGCAAGGGCTATAAGAGTAAGAAGGACGGGGAATAAAGAAGTGAGGAAGTAGATGAGTAAAAGAGAAAGCTGATAAGAGAATAAAAGGCTCTCCAGTACTAGTTACTTAAAGGGGAAAGCGAAATAAAAGGAAAAACAAAAAGGGATAATGAGCTAGGGTTATAAGGGTAAGGAGGACGGGGAATAAAAGATTGATGAAGTAAATGAGTAAAGGAGAAAGTTAATAAGGGAATAAAAGGCTCTCCATAACTAATTACTTAGAAATGGAAATGGAAATGGAAGGGAAAACGAAAGGGGATAAGGAGCTAGGATTATAAGGGCAAGGAGGACGGGAAATTAAGGAGTACTGGAGTAACGGAGAAAGTTAATAAGAGGATAAGAGGCTCTCCATACCTAGTTACTTAGAAGGGAAGGGGAAATGGAGGAACTATAGCAGATAAGGTCATACTTTTTAAACCTTTCGGCGCCCAGACTCACACAATTAACAAGACTTTCGGAAGATTTGTGGACATTTTCATGGGTATCTTAATGGCCCTGGTGGTGGTTTAACAACGTACTGCACCATGAACGTTAAATACAACTCATTTAAATCTCTTAATATCTTCCTTATCACCTACAGCTAAAACAACCTCTTACTTTCACTCTCCCTCCCCCCTTTCTTATCTTCCTACTCTTCCTTACTCTTCCCTTAACTTACAAACCTCCCTTTTAGCCTTCAGAAATGACTGGTGTTAGAGAAGGAAGCGTTTAAGAGTACCTACCGTCCTTAGACTCATTAAGGGAAGGAGAACGAGGAGTGAAGGTATGAGGGAGAATTTAAGTAAGAAGTTAGTAGATTTAAAGGCTCTCCATACCTAGTGACTTACATCAAAAAGTGAAAACGGATAAACAAATGAAGATAAGAAATTAGGCCCATCAAGGTAAGGAGAACGAGGAGTGAAGGAATGAGGGAGAATTGAAGTAAGAAGTTAGTAGAGTCAAGGGCTTTCCATACCTAGTGACTTAAATCAAAAAGGGAAAATGGAGAAACAAATGAAGATAAGAAATTAGGCTCATTAAGGTAAGGAGAACGAGGAGTGAAAGAGTGAGGGATAATTGAAGTAAGAAGTTAGTAGAGTCAAGGGCTTTCCATACCTAGTGACTTTGATCGAAAAGGGAAAACGAACGAGAAACAAAAGGAGATAAGGAGTTAGGGTTATTAAAGTAAGGAAGACGAAGTAAGAAGTTAGTAAATATAAGGGCTCCCCATACCTAGAGCCCTTGATCAAAAAGGGAAAACGGAGAAACAAATGAAGGTAAGAAATTAGGCTCATTAAGGTAAGGAGAACGAGGAGTGACGGAGTGAGGGAGTTTTGAAGTAATAAGTTAGTAGACTCAAGGGCTCCCCATACCTAGTGACTTAGATAAAAAAGGGAAAACGAAGGAGAAACAAAAGGAGATAAGGAATTAAGGTTATTGAGGTAAGGAAGACGAGAAATAAGTAAGAAGTAAGAAGTTAGTAAATGTAAGGGCTCCCCATACCTAGAGACTTAGACCAAAAAAGGTAAACGAAGGAAAAACAAAAGGAGATAAGGAGTTAGGGTTATTGAGGTAAGAAAGACGAAAAAGAAGTAAGAAGTTAGTAAATGTAAGGGCTCCCCATGCCTAGAGACCTAAATCAAATAAGGGAAAACGGAGGAATAAGAGATGGTAAGGATTTAGGCTCATTAGGGTAACCAAAACGAGGGGTGAGGGAGTGCAGGAGTGAGGCACTAATGAAGGCACCTGCCCGCCCCACCTGGTCACCTAATCCTGCCTGGGAAGATCAAATGTCGCGGCGGGGGTGACCAAGACGCCCAGACACACCCTTAGCGGCAAGGCGACACCTGGCCCACGCGACGCCCCGGACAGGTGACCCCCAACACCTGGACACCGCTTTACCTGTCTGTCTGTCTGTCTGCGCATGTCTGGGTTTCTCTGCATACTTTTCTTTGCTTCTTTGTGTCTGTAGGTTCATCTTTTTTTGCTGTCTTTTCAAGTCTCTCTCTCTCTCTCTCTCTCTCTCTCTCTGCAACACTCAGAGCAACACAAAATATATCCATTCTTTCTCCCTTTTCTCTTCTCTATATTTTTTTCTCCTTGCAACAATTCATAGGAACACAAAACATATCCGGTCTCTCCCTCTTCCCTTCCTTCTTGCAACCCTCGGAGCAACACAAAGCATAGCCAGTCATTCTCTGTTCCCTTCTCTTCTCCTTCAGTTTGTAACACTTCAGAACAACGCTATCCAGTCTTCTACCTCTTCTTTATTTATCCTCCTTGCAACACTCAGGGCAACACAAAACTGAGCCAGTCTTTCTCCCCTCCCTTCTCACCTCCTTCAATTTGTAACACTTCAGAACAACACTATCAGATATTTCCCTCTCTTCTCTGTTTCTTCTTCTTTCAACATTCAGAGCAACTCAAAACATATCCAATCTTTCTCTTTTCCCTTCTCTATTTTTTTCTCGAAACACCGTCAAACATATCCAGTATCTCTCCCTTTTTCTTTCTCCCTTCCTTCCTTTCTCCCTTCTCTCTTCTTGTAACACTTTATCCATTCTTTCTCTCTTCCGTTTTCTATTCCTTCCTGTTTCTGTCTCCCTCTCTCTTCTTGCAACACTCATGAGAAACACAACACACATCCGATCTCTCCCTCTCTCTCTTTCTATCTCTCTTCCCTTCTCCCTTCCCCATCCTTGCACCACTTAAGACCAACACAAAACATCACAAAAATATGACCCAGCGCGGAGTAATGACCTTAAAAAGAGGAAGGTATACCCTGCAATTTTAATTTGGCCCCCTTAGTCTGAGTGCAGCGGCGGTGTACTTAAGAGGAATAGCTTAAAGAGGAAGGTTCTGAAGGGGAAGAGGAAGAAGAGGAGTGTGAGGAAGAAGAGTCTCAGTTCACGTGTGGTAAAGAGGAGTGGACTGTGGTCCCCCTCACTCTTTAATCTTCTTTTTATACTGTGTTCTTAGTTGCATTTGTTGTGCCATTTTCATATTTTTTTTATTGGTATGTTTTGAAAGTCTACACTCTGGAGACCCTTTGGATTACGGCTGAAAAGAAAGGAGAAATAAATAAAAGAGTAGGGAAGGGGAATGGAGAGAGAGAGAGAGAGAGAGAGAGAGAGAGAGAGAGAGAGAGAGAGAGAGAGAGAGAGAGAGAGAGAGAGAGAGAGAGAGAGAGAGAGAGAGAGAGAGAGAGAGAGAGAGAGAGAGAGAGAGAGAGAGAGAGAGAGAGTATAAAATTTGCTCGGAAAAAGTTAGTTCACATGGAAACAAGCCCTGACCTATATTTTATTCTTAATATTTCGCTCGCTGTCAGAATAGTTCATAAAAAAAAAACTTATATTATGTTTTCTGTTTAAAAATGAGATATCGGTTGAAAATATCCATCACTGAACTATTTTTATTATTTTGTCTTTTTTTTTCTCTCATTTCACTTTCCAAAAAAAAAAATTCATTGGTGTCATTTTTTTAATTCGTCTTCTTTGTTTTCTCTTTTTCCTTTTTTTATATTTTTTCTCTCATTTCACTCCTAAAACATCTGATATTCATTATTTTCATCTAATTTTTCGTCTTCTATGCTTTCTCTCCTTTTTGCTTTCTTTTTTCTCCTTTATTCATACTGCAACATTTCTCTTTTCTACACCTGCCTGCCTGCCTCCCTGCCTGCATACCTTTCCTTCCACATTCCACATTCTCCTTCTCTTCGTTATTCTACTTTTTCCTAAAACTTTCGCTTCAGAACTGTCATTTTCACCTCACAAACTTGCCATCATTTTCGTGACTTTTTTCTTCTCCTTCAACACTACCTTTCTTCTTCTTCTTCTAAATCTTCTTGCTCCTTTTCTTCCCACTCGTTTTCTCGTCTATTTTTCCTCAAGTAATTTTTTCCTCATTCATCATCTCGCCGTCTATCTTCTTGTCATTTTCCTCCATTTTCTCCGGTAATGAGTCCTCTAATTAGCCTTTTAACTTTTCCCACGGTCATCACACAGCGGTTAAGGGACAACACACAATTTACACATTTGCCCTCACCTGCCTTCATTTTTTTTACCTTACTTTTACTCTGACCTTACCTTACCTTACTCTCTCTTAATGTACTCACTTTTACCTCAACATAATTTACCTGACTTTATCCTACCCCACCTAACCTTAACTGTCTTCCCCTTACCTTACCTTACTTTACCTTACCTTACCTAATTCACACCAGCATTCCCTTACCTTACCTTACCTGCCCTAACCTTACCTTACCTAAATTACACCAGACTTTCCTCATTGCCTTACCTTACCTTACCTTACCTGCCCTAACCCTACCTTACCTTACCTCCCCCCTTACCTTACCTAATTTACACCAGAGTTCCCTCACTGTCTTACCTTACCTTACCTTACTTTCCCTAACCTTACCCTACCCTACCTTACCTAACTTTACCTTACCATACCTGAATTACATCAAAATTCCCTAAACGCGCTACCTTATCATACAATAACTTACCTAACCTTACCTGTTCAAACCTTAGCTTCCTTTACGTTACCTAACCCAGACTTACCTTACCTAACTTGCAGCAACATTCCCTCACTGCCTAATATTACCTTACCTTACCCTACCTCACTTCACCTTACCTTACCTTACCTTACCCAACACCCGCCTTCCCTCATTGACTCCCTTTACTGGCTCTTACGTTACCTTCCCTTACCTTACCTTACCCAACACCCGCCTTCCTTCATTGACTCCCTTTACCTGCTCTTGCCTTACCTTACCTTACGCAGCACCAGCCTTCCTTCATTGACTCCCTTTACCTGCTCTTACCTTACCTTACCTTACCTTACCTTACCCAACACCCGCCTTCCCTCATTGACTCCCTTTACTTCCACTTACCTTACCTTCCCTTACCTTACCCAACACCTGCCTTCCCTCATCGGGTCCCTTCACCGCCCTTCAAAGTACAGAGCGTCCATTTCCCACCCAATTGCTTCCCCTACTTCGTAACTTCCTCTCGTAATTTAACATTCATTCCCTCCCTTCAGAAAACTCCTCCCCCTTCACTCCCTCCGCCGCGCGCCCTCACTCCGGAAGGGCCAGGTGATGCATGCAAGACCAGGTAAATTAATTCTTCATTGCCATTGTGTGTGTTGACAGGTAAACTTTGCACAGGGGGGAAAGTCGCGCGCAAATTATGTCGGTTTTTTTCGTTTTACACTACAAGAACTATTAACTACTTGAACCATGGCCGTTGTTACTACTGCTAGACACACACACACACATGCATACACACGCACACGCACGCACACACAAACACACATACACACGCACACACACACACAAAACAATTCAAACACAGTCACGAATTTCTCTATCTCACAACAGAGGTTCGGCTTTATCCAATCTTGCTTCTCTCTCTCTCTCTCTCTCTCTCTCTCTCTCTCTCTCTCCATATACACGAATAATCTACTAATCATAGTAAATCTAACATTTTTTTCTTCTTCATCCTCCTCCTCCTTTTCTTCTTTCTCCTTCATCTTCCTCTTCTTTCTGAATTTACCTCCTCCTCCATCTCCTCATGTTCCTTCCCAGAATTCTCCTCCTCCTCCTCCTCCTCCTCCTCCTCCTACTCCTTTTACTTCTTTCCTGACTCCTCAGCCTCCTCCTCTTCCTCTTCCTCGTCTCTTCTTCCTGCCTCTCCTTCACATTCTCCTCCTCCATCCACTCAAGCTTTCTTTTCAACTTCATCCTTTTGGTTTCTCCTTCCTGGCTCCTCCTCCCCCTCCTCCTCCTGCTCCCCCTCTCCTCCAATCAGAGTCTGTCATAACCCTTCACCCTCTCAGATTCACCACATCACTGGAAGTCAACAAACACCTACACAGTCACCTTTTCCTTCCTGCCCTCACCGCGCCTCACCTTCTGCCTCCTTCCCTTCCCTCACCTCACTCTTGCTCACCTTCACCTTCACCTGTAATCCCCCTGAGACAGCCTCTTGGGGAGGGCAGCTTGTAAGGAAGGGTCACAAAGGAAAACAAAGAAACACAAAGAAAGCACAAACAACAGCAGACCTGCTGGTCCTTACGAAGCTGTTTGTGACAAGCTACACTAACTATCTAATCAAAGGTGGAAGATGAAGGACAGGAAAGGCGAAGGCTCCTCCCCACCCCCCATCCCTCCAGCCAAAGCTGGCAGGAAAGGAAAAAGAACCATGCAGCATAGAAAAACTGCATGGAAATTAAGTAGGAAAGAGGAAAGAACTACCATTACTGCTACCACTAACCGGGCGATAAAAACGGACAGGGACACCAGTATTCGAAAGAACTTAACGTTATTACGACAAATAGTAATATTTTAGCTGCTGGTTGGATTCGAAATACTTGTCTAATCTATTCTTGAAGGTCGTAACTGTTGTACTATCAACGACATCACAGGGTAGAGAGTTCCAAACATTAACGACTCGATTGAAGAAGAAGTGTTTAGCTTCGTGCGACGAGAATCTTTTACCACTTATCTTCAAATTGTGATTTCTTCTTGTTCTATTTGATCGATCAATTGTAAAGTAATCTTCCGCATTAATATCACTAAATCCTTTAAACATTTTAAACACTTCTATTAGATCGCCTCGCATTCTTCGTTTTGATAGGCTGAATAAATTTACTTCTTTAAGCCTTTGTTCATATGATAAATTTCTCAACCTAGGAATCATCTTTGTTACTCTTCGTTGAACCCGCTCCAACTTTTCTATGTCTTTTCTGTAATAGGGAGACCAAAACTGTACACAGTACTCTAGACGGGGTCGAACCAATGAATCATACAGTTTTAATATTACTTTTTCCGATTTATTATTAAAGACTCGTCCAATGAAGCCAACCAATTTGTTTGCAGTTTTAACTACCTCTGAGCGATGCTGACTGGGCTTTAAATCGCTTGATATAGTGATTCCAAGATCCTTTTCTTTACTTACTTCAGAAAGTTGTTTGCCATTCATTACGTACCGAACGCGATTGTTATTTTTTCCGATGTGCAACACTTTACATTTGTTAACGTTAAATTTCATTTGCCATTGATTGGCCCAACGTGCAAGTCGATCTAGATCTGATTGTAAGGCTTCTTCGTCGAGTGTCGCAGTTACTTTACTAGCAAGTTTTTGTGTCATCAGCAAATTTTGATACTTTGCAAGTGAGCCCATCATCGATATCATTAACATAAATTAAGAAAAGCATGGGGCCAAGCACTGATCCTTGAGGTACGCCGCTTCTGACATCGAGCCAGTTAGATGTAACACCGTTTAGAACTACTCTCTGTTTCCGCTCAGAGAGCCAGTCCGCAAGCCAATTGTGAATGTTACCCGAGATACCGTGCGCCAATAGTTTGCTGAGCAATCGTTGGTGGGGGACCTTATCAAATGCCTTTTGAAAATCCAGATATATGATATCTACTGATCTGCTTTCATCGAACACCTCAAAAATATAATGAAAAAAATCAAGTAAGTTAGTCAAACACGAACGTTTACTACGGAAGCCATGTTGCGAATTATTTATTATATTATTTTCTTCGAAGAATTTCACCATATTGTCGCGAATGATAGTCTCCATTAACTTACAAACAATCGATGTCCGGCTAATTGGTCGATAGTTTCCTGGATGAGACTTGTCCCCTTTTTGAAAATTGGTGTGACATTTGTTAGTTTCCAATCCGACGGAACTTTTCCAGCTGTTAAAGATTTATTGAATATGATGGAGAGCGGTTTGCAGATTTGATGTTTGATTTCTTTTAAGACCCAAGGGGTAATTTTGTCTGGACCAGGAGCTTTGCTTACTTTAATCTTTTCAATTGTGCGTAAAATGTCACTTTCTACGATGAGCACGCCACTTAACATCTTTTCGGTCCTTCTAACCTCCGGCGGTTGAGGTGATAAACAATCTTCGTCGGTAAATACGGATACGAAAAAGTTATTTAGGATTGTAGCTATTTCACTTTCATCGTTCGTGTGGTTACCATTATCATTAGCAAGCGGTCCGATACCAAAAGTGAGTGACTTTTTATTATTTACATAGCTAAAAAATTCTTTAGGATTAGATTTACTCGTTTCCGCTATATATTCAAGATTTTTCTTGCTTCTTTTTATTAATTTCTTGGTTTCGCGGCGAATTCTGTCCAACTCTAGTTTGTCAGCCTCACTCTGAGCTGATATGTATCTACTATATACGCGTTTTCTAAGAGATAGGCTATTTTGAATTTCGTTATTCCACCATTTGGGTTTCTTCTTAAAAGCTGAACGTCTGTTACGATAGGGTACGCATATGCTTATGGCATTGTTCAATATTGTGGTGAAGGCCCCCCAAGATTTATCAATATCCGTTTCCGTCGAGATTTCAGTCCAGTCAGAATTATTTAGAACTGATCAGAGTCTTAAGAAATTCGCTCTCTGATAATCAGGCACCTTTTCTTTACTAGGAGTTACTTTACTTTCTTTCATATTGATACTGAATGTGATTGTTCGGTGATCGCTAGAACTAAAAATTGGACCAACATTTACTTCGTTAACTAGATCAGCTGTCGTTGAAAAGATAAGGTCAAGTATATTATTTTCCTGAGTCGGTTCTTGAACGTGAACAGGTCGAGCCCTGTATGACAGTTCAACGGTTCACTCCATCTTCTCACTGGGCAAGCAAGTAAGATACACAGGTCTGCTTGTAAGGAAAGGGTGGCGAGAAGCAGAGCAAGCAAAAACAAGCAAAAAAACAAGCACGGGACAAACAAATAAGCAAGTGAGAAACAAGCAGGAAAGGTACAAATAAGCGAAGGTATCATATTTGTTTTTTTTTTCTTAATCTATTATACTGATTGATTTTATTAGTTAGCTAGATCTTACTTATTTTAATTTTCTCTCTTCTACTTCCTTCCTTAACTACCTTCAATTATTTATCTAACTTTTACTTCCTCCCTTAACTATCCTTATCTCTCATTGTCTTTGGTGTGTCGGGGTCTAAGATATATTTGTATTATTTGACCTCTTCCGGCTATCCCTAATGCGCTGTGCTTAATAATAATAATAATAATAATAATAATAATAATAATAATAATAATAATAATAATAATAATAATAATAATAATAATAATAATAATAATAATAATAATAATAATAATAATAATAATAATAATAATAATAATAATAATAATAATAATAATAATAATAATAATAATAATAATAATAATGGCTGTTTGTAATAATAAATCTGTATGCAAATCAACGCCAGCATTATTCTTTGAGTCTGAACAGTCCTCTTCGACGAAATGTTGCTTAATCTGTTGGCAATGAGTGCTCCTAACGCTATCCTCTACCATGTTGCCGGATCAAGAAAGCTGTATAACTAGTGGAGCTAAAGCTATGACCTACTTATATATTCTAAACCATCTAAGGTAGTACAACATAGCTTATTATAGGTTATGTAGCAGCTCTTCGATGATAATGACATGGTGCTCCTGACTTTTTACAGAACAGAATGCAGCTCAAGGGCAAAACTAGAGATTAGACGATTTACAGAGTAGTCGAAAGAGGGTCGTTATCGGATGAAGAGGTGACTCCCCTTTTTGAAAGCGTTTAATTCGTAGGCAAGAGGAAGTGAGGGCAAAGGACGGATGGGTTCTCTACTACCTTGCGCGTTTCAGCACCACCCCAGAAAGCTACAGAAGAAAAATAAAATAGTCTACTCTAATGCTATGAGATTACAAAATGGTTTCTGAAATGACTAAAGTTATTAGCAATGTGATTTCTTTGTGCTGTTCTAGATACAGGAGTATTTCTTTTAAGGAACTGAGGAGTTACTGAAACTAACAGCATCATCTATTATTATACTGAGGGATTACAACAGTTCTGAAGTCTGGACCGTTCTCTTCGCTGAAACATTACTTACATCGTTCGCAGTGAGGTATTAACGCTCTCCTAAGCCCTGGTGCGTTAATCAAGAAACTAAGGAAACTACGGAAAGCAAAAACATGAATTACTCTTTCATTATGAGGTATTACGTCATGATCTTCGTTATATCAAGGTTTCTGCTCTAAAAAGTCCTACTCCGCTGGTAGTGAGAAGCCGGCTTGTTCTGCAGCTTTGCCAAACGAACAGGGAAATTATGGAAGGTATACACGTGATAATTTACAGTCCTGTGTTGTGAATCGTTTTAACATGGCTTTCTTTCAACTTTTACGAGTTCTCTTCGATGAAAATTACTAGAGTTGCTGGTAATGCGAGTTCTTCACGATACTCTGCGCTTTGTGGGTTTATAAAGGAATTAGAAGAGCACTCGTGTTCTCAAGCATTATGAGAGGGCAGGTGTGAAGCGTAAGAGCTTTCTTCGGTGGAAATAGCAGAAAGTGTTGCCGATGAGAGACCTTCAAGAACCTGGAAACGACTGAAGGTAACAACAAGATCCACTCAAATCCTGAAGTTATATAACATGGCTTCTTGAGTCTAACCAAGTATATTCAATGAAATTCACTAAACTGTTGGAAATTGGAGTTTAAGCGTTATTGTTCGCCATGGTCCTTTGTCACAGGGGCACCTAATGGGCTTAGCATGGTATGATCTTGTAGTTTGACGCATTATGACACCGTTTCCCGAGACACTGAGAGTTGGCCTCGCACAATTGTAGCTTAAAGGTGTTGGTAATGAGAGGTTATGACGCGGCACCCTCCTGCGAATCAGCCAATAAAAGAAAAGAACCCTAAGGCATGAAGGTTAAAACACTGTCATAGTCTGCGGCGACATAACGTTGTTCTGAGGACGGTAAATGGAGCGAGGGAAAACAATAAGTAAAAGAATCGTTAATGAGAAGTCTGCCCGGCGCACCTGACACAGCCCGACAGGTGAGGGGTTGTCGTTATACCTGGCCGGGCAACACTTTATTAGACGAGGTGAGGGGCGGAAGATAGCATGTGTGTTGAAGTAGTGAGAGAAAACCGCCTGCTATCACACTATTGCATGTTCTTTGGTGTGCTAAGTTCAACGGCCTCTCTCCACACACACACACACACACACACACACACACACACACACACACACACACGATAATGACTTATGTAATCTCTCTCTCTCTCTCTCTCTCTCTCTCTCGTCTTTCTTTCCTCCACTCCTCATTTCCTGTTCCTCTCCTTCTCTCTTTTATTTCTGGACGATCTCAGACACACACACACACACACACACACACACACACACACACACACACACACACACACACACACACACACACACACACGCACGCGCCACGCCTCCCGCCCTGTGTGTGTTGTAATCAGCGCTTGTCCTGTTATTTTCCTCTTCGACAATTTCTTCCACCTCGTGATTCTCTTCAGTTACGTGAGGACAAGTTGGACTCCGGGGACTGGGGGCGCACGCACGTCATACACACACACACACACACACACACACACACACACACACACACACACACACACACGTATAGAACCTCTTTTCATTTCCTTCTATTGGCCGATGTTTTAAACCTTTTCATTTTCTTCATTCTTTTTCTTTTTTTTCATATTCACCATACACACACACACACACACACACACACACACGTATACAACCTACTTCAATTTCTTCTTTCATCCACTGTCCCTGTCATTCTTTTTTTTTTTTACCTTATTTTACATTTTTTCTTCTTTTTTTTCATTTTCTACGTCATCGTTTACCTTTTTTTTACTTTTTTTACTTTTCTTTGTTACTTTCTTCGTTTTTCTTCTTCATCTCTAAATTTCTTGTCAGCCGAAATCCATCCATGTATTTTCCTGATTTTCTTATAGTTTATTCTTTTGCTCTTTGTCACATGTTTTTTACTCTCATCTTCTTTATCTTCTTATTTTATTATCATTGTTGTTATTATCATTATTATTATTATTATTATTATTATTATTATTATTATTATTATTATTATTATTATTATTATTATTATTTGTTTTTCTCACCCAACTCCTTCTTCGCATTCCAGCTCATTTTCCATTGACGTTCTTTCTTTCTTTTTCATCCTCTCTCTCTCTCTCTCTCTCTCTCTCTCTCTCTCTCTCTCTCTCTCTCTCTCTCGTTCGCTCGCTTTTATTGCTTCTCGGAATTCGATATTTTCACATTTGAGTTATTCTTTTCCCGGAATCTTCGTTTTCAAGCCTCTCTTTGCCAACATCGCCGTCTTGACCTTAATGTCGCAGTGGGTTTCAATTCATTTCTATTTTTTTCCTCCTCGTGCTCATATTTTTTAAAAGCTAATTTATGGTTGTTTACAAACCCACGAATCTATTATGTTGATTTTTTTTATGAGTTTCTGAGTAATATCTAGGTTATGTTATATGGGAAACACACACACACACACACACACACACACACACAAACACACCGCCGATAACACTTCTACCTGCACCCCCGCCACCAACTCCCACCTGACCCAGCGTTTTGACCCTGGAATGACCATGACCTGAGACTAACAACCACACGCCACCTGGAAGAGGTTGGATGCCCTTCCCTCCGCCTTACACACCACTGCACTGCACTCTACCACTTCACCTCCCCCCCTTCAACCCCCATCACAACATTCCCACAGATAATGAAGACCTCCAACCCTCAATACCCTTTTCAGATTGTACTTTTTACTATATTTCGACGATGTATTCATATGTTCATTTTTAGCTTAACGGATGTAATTACTAAATATACATCTTATTATGAACAGCTAAACTGGTAATTTATATAAAGGTGGGCACAGGTAAAGAAACAAAATCTAATACTGAGATTATAAAATGGTTTCTGAAGTGACTAAGGCTGTTGGCAGAGTGATTTCTATGTGCTGTTCTAGATATTGAGTTTATTTTTAATTTTTAAGGAGTTGAGAAGCTATACTGAAACTAACAGCATCATCTATTATTATACTGAGGGATTATAACACTGCCCCACACAAACTGCCTACCTGTCTGTCTGTCTAAACTTCAAACACCATTCTATTTATATTTCTAGTTTCGCAAGTCTAATTAAAAACTTAGTCACGCCATAAATAATGAGTCAGAGGCCGCGTCCACTCAAATAAATATGATGGTACTGTACACGTTTATTTTATTCATCAAACTCGGCTATGAAAAATAAAGTACGTAAAAAACAAAAGGTAAAATAGTAGTAGTTATATTTCTGAAGAGTGTGTTCGTCCGCGTAACGGAAGATCAAACGGCGCAGATGAAGCCTCCAAGCGTCCAACTATCGCACCACTGCATCAAAGAGACAATTTTTCATGTGTCCTCAATGGCATTCTAATTATCTATATACCGTGAAATATATCTGAGGGAGTTAAAATAAATAACGTTCACACTTTCACCTATCAATCTCTATACTAATCTATTTTTCCTTATTGATCCATTCGTCTACCATTTTATTTCTCTATCTATTTTGTTTATCTATCTACGAATCGAAATATCTGAAGGAGTTTATAAATAATGTTCACCCTTTTATCTATCAGTCTAAATACTAATCTATTTTTCTTCATTGATCTACTCGTCTGTCATTTTTTCTATCTATCCATCTATCTGCTTATAAAACTACCTCTCTGTCTATTAATAGCTACCTGTGTTGCATTGTTCTTCTCTTCCTCTTTTTAATTATTTCGCCGTCAATCTATTTATCTGCACATCCATTGACGAATACAACTTCATTTCGAGTTTTTTTTTTCTATTTTCCTTTATTTTTGTTCCATTTGCCTTTTTTCTCCTTTTCCCTGCCTTTTCTTCCTTATCTTCCAACTCCATTCTTTGCTTACTACATCGCGTCATTTTTTTCCTTCACACTTTTTCTTCTTTTTCTTCCCTTATTCAGTAGTTTCCGTGCGTTTCTCCTTCCCATTCCTTCCTCCCCCCTCCGTCCTTCTTTCTCTTCGTCCCTCCTAAATTTTCTTCCCTTCTTCCTCTCTTTTTTCCGCCTTCCTCCTTTCCTCCATCACTTTCTCGCCTTGCTTTGTCTCTCCCTCCGTTTTACTCCTCCTTCCCTTCCTCTCCTCCCCCATACCTTTCCCTCCTAAATTTTCTTCTTCCCTCCATCCATGACCAAACTCTTATTCCCATTTCCTCTCTTTGCCAACTCACTCTATCCACCCTTCCTTCTCTTCCTATTCTTTATTCCTTTTCCCTATGCTTTCCCCTCCGCTCATTTTTTTTTTCTGTTCTCACTTTTCACCTTCTCTCCTGGTTCTCTTTTCGATTTAAATCTTGTGAACCTACATCAGGATTTTCTTTCTAACTTTCTTCTTCTCATTCCTTCCTCTCCTTTTTTTTCCTACCTAGCCTCTTTTTTCCCCTGCTAAGTCCTTTTTCAGTTATCTTTGTTTCTCTCTCTTTCTCTCTTCTTTCGTTTCAAGACTTCCACTTCTTCCACTTCTTCCTTCTCCTACTTTCTTCTATCTTATTCCTCCTCTCTTCTGTCTTCTCTTCCTTTCCCATTCTTGTCTACTACACGCTATTTTCTCTACAATGTTTTCTCCTTTATTTTATTTTATTTCTTCTAGCTTCAAAAATGTACACACAATCCTACGACGTCTCTCGCAAGTTTTCTTTTCCTCTCCCCACTCAACTATATTGCTTTACATTTTCTCTATTGCAGTCTTCTCTTCTTTTGACACTTTCTCGTCCTCCGTCTGTCCTCTCCTCAGCATCTGTACACACACCTTCGAGTACTCTACAAGTTTCGTTCCCTTCTTCCTCTTCCCTCCGGCCTTGCTCTCCCTTTCGCCTTGATCCAATCTTCTTTTCCAGTCCTCTGTCGGTTCAAAACATAACCTGCACACACACACACACACACACACACACACACACACCTACTCTCTACACTTTTATCTTCCTCTCTTTCATATTACTCCCTTTTCTAAACATTCCTTCTTCTTTTCGCATCCTCTTCTCTTTATAGCTTGCACACACACACACACACACACACACACACACACACACACACACACACACACACACACACATCTACGACTACTTTCTCTACGCTTCTTTCCTTCCTTCCTCCTCCTCGCTATCATCTCACTCCCTTTTCTCAACATCTACTCGTCTTTTCACGTTCTCTCCTCTTCCCTTCCCTTTCGCCCGAGCAGGTGAAAGTGACAAAAGGATGAAATGTAACGTACAGTATGAAAAGATGTATGCTAAAACGTAGACAATATTTATGCTGCTAATGATTAAACCCCTATGGTGGTTTCTTTTGCATGGACAGACAAAAGAACATAAAAAGACAAACAAAGAGATAGGGAGACAAAGACAGACGGTGGAGCAAATGCACACACGCACACACAAAGTCAAGAGCAGCAGGTGATTATAATGATGATAATAATGATAATGATGGTAATATAAGGTGTCAAAGTAACTAATTAACACGTGACAGGGAAGAATACAAGCGGATCGATCTTCTCTTACCTTTCCTTCCTTCATGTCACAGGTGAGAAGAGATTCGAACCCTCAAACATACCTGAAAAAAAGACAAACCATTAGCCATCATAAAACAAGGACCAAACTCATCACTAAACGCACACACACACACACACACACACACACACACACACACACACACACACACACACACACACACACACAAAGGCACTCACGTCATATACATAATAAGCCAGCCGGAGGAGGGAGAAGAGAAGACAGAGATAGAAAAAGAAGCGAAAAACAAAACAAAACAAGACCAAGAAAAAAACCCAGAAAAGGGATGAGATGGAGGAAGAGGAAGAAAAGGAGTATAAAAACAAAACGCAAGACAAAGAGAAATAACTGAAAGGGGATCAGATGGAGGAAGAGGAAGAGGACAAGGAGGACAATGAGGAATGAGGAAGTGGGAGGAGGCGTTAATAATAACCCCAAGAACGTGAGGTCTCATGCCCCTTGCTGGCTGTCTCCGGCGTGTCTAGGGCTTACAGAACGACGCGAGGACGAAGGGCGTGAGGCGGGGCGAGAAGGAGGGCGAGGGCGAGGCAAGGGAAGTTAAGCTCCTCCTGCCAGGTGTAAAGACGGTAACTTGAAGGGCAAAGAAAGCGCAGGTTTCTTTCTCCTCTCAAAGTTAGATCCATTATCGCCTCTGACGTTTACCCTGCTCCTTTTTTCACGGTTTTACGAGAAAGAGAAACAGTTGAAGACCTGCAAAACTGAACAAATAAAGTCCGTGCAACACGCTGTAACTATTAAGACGACAAATGGTAAAATAAAATCACTGTAGTTGGACAGGTGTCGTGATACTGCAAGAGGAATATGAGTTTTTTCTTACAGTGAAGGGAGCAGCGGAGGGCACAACGAAACAGAAATGGGGCCCCAGACAGTGTTTCAATAAATGGTACAGAGAGGACCGAAAGGTGCCTGGTGATTCCCTCATGGAATAGGTTAAGAAATATGAAAGAAGAAAAGCTGATGACGAAAGGCTGTTACAGGCTTTAAGATAAGGTTAAAAAAATGTATATACTTGCCTCGGTAATCTAGTGAATCATGTCATGGATGATAAAAGGTATATACTGGTCAAGTCTTGTATCAGGAATCATGAAATGAATGGAAATGAAGATGCTGGTTAATTATTGTATTAGTAGTTTGGTGAGTCATGATAAATTAATTTTCCAATTGAGATTTCGAGGTAAGAATAGGTCAAGAATGTTTTATATATCAGAAGGAACAGCTGCTTCGTCGAGGAGCAGATGATAGATTTCTGGAAGGTTGTGTCAACGTGTCAGGTGAAAGAGTGAGTTTTTGAGATAATGAAGGACACAAAATTTTTGCGCCTCAATTTAATATGATGGAGCTATGTGAGGAACATGATAACAAAAGATGAATAAAACTGCTTTATATTAACCAGTTTGCCGGTGCCACGTGGCGGGAGCACTGTGAAACCTGAGTCAGTAAAAGAGGGTCTTTGTTGCTCACACTACACATGAAACAGCTGTCTTTCAAGCTTTGAGGCGTGTACGTAATAACAATAATAAAATAGAAGAGTATACCATTAGTGGCCTTCTGTGACTGTCAACAAGATAGCATGAAACAAGATAGAGTAAAATTGTTGCTAATTATTAAACTGGTGAAGTGTTATCTCTCGCATG